>NC_056731.1:1890542695-1890615195 GCF_019279795.1 Protopterus annectens | reverse complement strand
TAAGTGCATTTTCTTGCAGTCCAAAATGATTTATGCTCTTTGATTCAAGCCAAAGACTTCGCAGTACAGAAGCACAATGTTCTGGTCTTTCTTATCCCTTTCAAATGTAAATATATGTCGTAATGGTGTGACAGTTTACCTTTTTAATTTAGGAGATCTAAACTAGCCCAACTCAAAGTACCCAATTTATTGTTAACGGAGAGGGAAAGATCAGCAATTCAGGAATGAACTATAAATTGGTTACAAAGGCCATGTCCTCGCAAAAGTTACGGCAAATTTCACACATCAAGCTATGCAGCAATTGTTTTAAACAGCAAGTCTACTATGGCTTTTATTGTTAACTTCTGTGCAATCTGCAATGCAAACTAAGATGTGAACTATTTATACAAATGCAGACTTAAGAGTGTAGTAAAAACAAGATAAATGCTAACAGCAAGGAAACACAGTTGACAATCTTCTCATCTGTGAAATGAGTAGCCTGACTTGCTAGACGTGAAAGACAGCAGAAGCCCCTTTTCCACACACACTGACTTTTTCTTTTTCTTTTTTTTTTTTTTAATTCTGCAAACTGTTAATAGTAAATTATGACCTCTTAATATTTGTCAGTTAAGAAGATAAATTTATTATTTACAAAATGTTTTGAACCAGAACTTGGGTCATAAAGGTAAAAGTAAAATGTAATACAGATATTTTGGAGTAAGCAGTCAACCTACAAGATACTAGGAAGCAGAAGGAAACCAGAACACAAGAGAGAACGGAGGGAAAACTCACACAGACAGAAGGAAAGCATGCAGACTCCACACAAACAGCAATTGCAGGGGTATATTTATTTATAAGTACATGGTCTGGATCAGATAGAAATTTTAGGGGACAAATCATCAAAGTTGCTGTATGCAGCTAATGTGGCATTACAGGCAGACTCTGACCAAGAAAGTACAGTTGTGTACACTTACCATAAATGTAGATGTTCGAGTGTAGTCTGTTGCAGTCATTACATTTGGGTAATCTGCTGGCAGGTTGCCCTCAGTCGGCCTGATTAACAAAGTCTTGGGTCCTGCGTTGGACGCTGTCCCTTCTTCCATGAGGTCAGGTCGCCAGGGCTATAAAACATGCAGCCAACGCCATTACATCAGTTTTTCTTGCCCCAGATGTCAGGTGCACCTTAAATGGGGGAGCAAAATATATACAAGTAATTAAACACACAAAAAATATACCTCCAAACAAAAGCAAATACACCAAAAAGGCTTTTAAGCATAGTGAAAGAAAGTAGAGGTATAGTAAGAGAAAAACAGGGAGGGAGGGTAACCAGGACTGCAACAGTGAATACACTCGAACATCTACATTTATGCTAAGTGTACACAACTGTACTATGTTCTTCGTGTTTCACTGATGCAGTCATTACATTTGGGTAGATTCCCAAAGCAATGGTTGGGAGGATGGATTTATACAGCATTAGGACCAGCTATAAGGCCCTGCAAAACTGCAGTGGCAAAGCCAGCTCGGGGTTTAGAGAAAATTGGTAAGTGATAATGCTTGGTGAAATATGAACTGAACTCCAGGTAGCAGCTTCTAGAATATCCCTGGTAGGAATACTCTGAGAAAGGCTGTAGAAGTAGATGCAGCCCTGGTGGAATGAGATCTGATCCCCTGGTGATAGCTTTTCCATGGTGCTTATAGCAGAAATTAATACAATGGCTTATCCATTTAGCAAATGCTATCAGCAGTTCAGATTTTCTTCGAGATTTAATCCTATTCAAGTAGACTCTAAGCTGTCTTTGTACATCCAATTAATGCAGAATCCGCTCCCCCTTGTTCTGTGGATTGGGGAAGAAAGTTGGCAAATGAATGGACTGATTAAGAGCCACACTGGATACCACCTTGGGCATGAAGGATGGATTGGTCCTGAGTGATACCCTGTCCGTATGAAAGATGATGAAAGGCTCCACTGCCATAAGGGCCTGTAATTCAGATATCCTTCTAGCTGAAGTGATTGCTAAAAGGAAGGCTGTTTTCCAGGAAAGAAATTTTAAGTCTGCAGTAGCAGCTGGCTCGAAAGGAGGTAGAGTGAGTATCTCCAATACAAAGTTAAGGTCCCAAGCAGGGGTTGGAGCTCTCCTGGGTGGTCTCAAGTTTTTGGCCCCTCTGAGATGCTGCTTTACCAGAGGATGAGAGAAGAGGGGGGGAGGGTTCTGCATTGTAATGAGCTGAAATGGCTGAGGCATGGAGTTTTATGGAAGAAAAAGACAGGCCCTTGTGAAGCATCTCAGTTAAGTATTGCAAAATCTGAGGTAAATTGGGCACTGCTATGCTTATCCCTTGAAATTGATTCCAGGCACAGAATTATTTCCATTTGTCAGCATAAGATTTTCTAGTACTAGGTCTTCTTGCCTCCAAAATGACATCCATCACAGGTATGCTGAAGGATGCTAAGGGGGAATTTAAATGATTAGCCAAGCTGCAAGATTCAATGTTTAGAGCTGAGGGTGCAGAATTTGGTTCTCCTGCTGAGACAGTAAGGAAGGTGCGAGGCAAGTGCCATGGTGAAATTTGTGAGACACTGCACAGGAGTGGGTACCAGTGTTGGCAAGGCCAGTCTGGAGCAATCGAAATCATTTATGGTTTGTCCTGTTTGACTTTTAGTAGAACTTTGGAGAACAGAGGCAGAGGGGTTAGAGGCATAGACCGATAGGCTTTTCCAGCTAAAAGACAAGAGCATCCACTTTCTAGGCTTTTTTGTGATGAGTTCTTGTGCAAAATTTGTTCAACTGGTAGTTCTGGGGTGAGGCAAAAAGATCTTTGTCTGAACTCCCCCATTTGCGTGTCAACATGTTGAAAATCCATGGTTCCAGTTTCCATTCGTGTGGGTCCATGAGATTTCTGAATAGTTAGTCTGCCAGAATATTCAGCTTTCCTGGCAGGAATTGAGCTTGTAGCTGTACATGGTAGCTAAAGGCCGTGTTCCACAATGCCATGGCTAGTCTGCAGAGGGGGTAGGAATGTGTACCCCCCCGCTTGTTTATGTACCACATAACCATGGTATTGTCCGTCTCTACCACTAGTTGTCCTGGATGAAGGTAGTCCTTGAAGGCTGTCAGTGTGTTCTGTACAGCTAGCATTTCTTTTTGACTGATATGAAGGTGCATTTGATTTGGGCTCCATTTGCCCTGAATGCACTTCCTTGCCAGATGAGTCCCCCATGCATAGTCTGATGCGTCTGTAATTAGGGTTTGGGTGGCAGGGGGTGGTGTGAATGGCAGTCCCTTGTTTTGGTGGCAGGCCTCTGCCCACCATAGGAACTCTAGGCGGAGGGAAGGTATGACAGGAATCATTGTTTCCAGGCTGTGACAATGTTGACTCCATGAACTTTTTAAGTACCACTGAAGTTTCCTCATATGCAGTCTTGCATATGGAATTAGAAGAATGCAGGAGGCCATGAACCCCAAGGCTTGTAGTATTTGTCTTGCGGATAGCAGGGTTTTTGTGGCCACCTGTTTGATGTAAGTCACCAAATGAATTTGCTTTTAAGGAAAGCCATCCGGGAATTCGTATTCAAGCTTGCACTCAGGAAATGTAATTTTTTGAGAGGGTACCAGTTGTGATTTCTTTTCATTTATGGTGTACCCTAGACAAGTTAGAACCCTTTTTACAAACGCCAGATGTTTTAGAAGAATGGCCTGGTTTTCTGCCTGAATTAGACAATCGTCCAGATATGGATATATTTGAATATTTCTTTGCCTGGAAAATGCAATTACTGGAGCCAGGCACTTTGTGAATACCCTGGGCGCAGTAGACAAGCCAAAGGGCAGTGCAGAGAACTGATAATGCAAGTAGCCTGCTTTGAAGCATAGGTATCTTCTGCAAGATTCCCTGATTAGGATATGCAGGTAAGCCTCTTAAATCTAGAGTTGCCAACAAGGCATCCTTGCCTGGCAGAGAAGTAATTGGTGAAGAGTCAGCATCTTGAAATTTGGAATGTCCAGAAAGGTGTTTAGAATAGACAGGTCCAAAAATTGGATGCCATGATTTGTCTTTTCTGGCTACCAAGAAGTGTCTGGAATAGAAACCTTGTCCCTTTTCCTCTTCTGGTACCGGTTAAATAGCCCCCATGTTTAGGAGGGAAAGTACTTGTTTCTGAGCCTCTGCCCACTGACTTGGGGGCAGGTCTGGCCACCCGTTTGGAGTTGGCAACGTGTGGAAATGAAATCTGCATCCCTGGGACACTATATTTAAAACCCATTTGTCCTGGGTTATAAGTTGCCAGTTTTTTGCATGAAGAGCCAGTTTTTCCCCCAAAGGAGCAGCTAAGAGTTAAGTGCTTGGTAATTTTAAAGGAAAGTCATTGAGACCATTTACCATAGGGTGGTGTCTTGTTATTTCCAGATTTGGAAGTGGAAGCACCCCATTGCTTAGTTCTGAAAGTCCCTTGGGACTGAAACCTGGTACTTTTGGAGTGTCTGGGTTTGGCTTGAGAGGCTCTGGAAGGAGCTGGAAAGGACCCATTCTTAGTAGGCCAGTGCCTACTAAATCTTGGAGGTTGTATTTTTAAGAAATCTTTCGCAGTTTGCATAGATTTAGCTTTATCTTCTATCTTTTTTAGAACTTCTTCAGCCTTATTGCCAAACAGACGGTTCTGCTGCAAAGGAGCGTCTAACAGTTTTGCTTTAAAATGATCAGGCAGAGATTGCTCCTTAAGCCAAGCATGCCTACTAAGCACAGACCCAGTAACAGCAGCCCTGCAAGAGGCCTCTAGGGAATCAAAACCACATTGCAAAGTATGTTTTCCAACTTGTTCAGCTGAATGCAATAAATCCTGTAAATCTTTATTTTCCACACAGTCAGAAATCAACATAATTTTCTGTTTAAGTAGTCCCATGATATGCTGTTGATATTTTATCATATGGAATTGACAGTTTAAAGCTCTGATTGCCAAGATTGCAGAAGTATAAATCTTTTTACCCCATCTATCCAGTGCCCTGAAATTTCTATTAGAAGGGGTAGGATTTTTAGCAGTAGAAGCTTTAATGCCCTTGGACCCCTGAGAAATGGTTTCAGGGTCCGCAACAGGATTTTTGAAAAGGAATTTGTGGGACTCGGGAACCCTGTAGTACCTGTCAGGCTTACTAGGGGCTGGAGGCAAGGAATGAGGGGCCATACTGGATTCCGAAACACATCAATAATGTCTAGTACAGGAGGTATAGCCAAAGGCCTATGCTGAGGAAGAAGGAAATCCCTAAGCTTCTTTTTGGATTCAGAAAAATCCTGACTTTCCCAGTGGAAATGCTCCCTTAAGGTATGTAAAGTTTCCCCAAAAGAAAAATCCTCACGGGAGAGAAGCAGAAGGAATGGAATCCTCTGCATCAGAGTCCTAATAAGTAGGTATGAACAAATCCAGGTCATTAGAAGAGTCAGAAGAAACAGACTCCTGTTCAGAAGCTTAACAGTGAAGTTCAGCCCAAGAACTCTTAGAAGGGGCGGGGGGGTTGACTACCCCTGATTAGAGTAATTAAATCTTCAGCCATTTTGATCATTTGTTTTTTTAGGCATAGGGGCCTTTAACATGTGGCCTGGGCGTTGGCTTTTTAGACATAGATCGAGATTTAGGCCTTAGTATTGAAGGTGGAGTCGGTTTAATATGCAAATCTGTAGGCCTGAATACACTCTCAGAAGCCAGTGCCTGCACAGTGGCTCCAGATCCATCCAACGTAGAGACATCCGTGGGTTCCATAGGTGTAGCAATTCGCGGCATGCCGGACTCAAAATGGGTCTCAGTAGAGGCCAGCGAAACAGAAGTAGTGGGTATCAGGGGCTGCAAAAGCGCCTCACTGAGTACCAGCGAACTGGCGACTGGCTTAGAAGAGTCGTCGGCAGTTTTGGACCTCAACGGCCTCTCTTTTTCTTTGCGTTTTTTTTGTATTCCGGTAGTCGGATGGCTAACATATGTCATTTCTGGATAATTAAACCGAGAACCGAAATATTTAGAAGCAAAACTGTACCAACGACGGATAGTGAGCTGATTAAATAAAGCACAAAACAGAAAGCAAGGTACGTCGTGGTCAGGGTCTAGGCAAGGAATACAGTACAAATGAAAATCCTTATAAGGTATTTGCTTTGCACAAGTAATACAATTATTAACTTTTACTGACATCGGTAAGGAGCAAGAAAAAGTTTCTCCAACGGGGTACTTGGCTTTTGGTTGAAGACTTCCGTTCTGAAACTCAAAAATGAAAATTTCAGGAGTCGGCCGACTGGCACTTGCAAACTGCTTCTGCTTTGGGCACCGGGTGGCAAGAAAGACTGATTTAATGGCGTTGGCTGCATGTTTTATACTCCTGATGACATGACGTCATGGAAGAAGGGACAGCAACCGACGCAGGACCCAAGACTTTGCCCTCAGTCAGCCGGATTAACAACCTGCCAGCAGACTACCCAGATGTAATGACTACAACAGTGAAACATGAAGAACATCTTCAGCAAAGGATAGGGGAATGGAATGCAAAACAGAAGGCACATGGGATGAAATTAAGTACAGAAAAGACAGTGGCAAGGGCAGCTAATTGGGGAAATCAAAAGTGGAGAATTGAGATAGAAGGGAAAACAGTGGAACAGGTTAACAGCTTTAAGAATCTGTGAAGGGTGGTTGAGAAGGGAAGTCTCAATAGAGAGGTCAAAACTAGAATTAGAGGGGCTGCAGCCAAATGGCATAGTGTGCCGGTGTAGCACATGACAGAAGAAAGCCAAATAAGCTGAAAAATACAGTAAAGATTGCAAAACAGTATGGTACAGAAACCTGGGCAGTAAAGGCAGAGCAGATGAGAAAGCTGGAGGTGATGGAAATTAAGTGCCTGAGAAGGGTGATGGGATGCACACTGTGGGGCAGACGAAGAAAAGAGGACATAAAAGCAGAAGCCAAAGTAGATACAATTGCAGGTAAGATCAAAGAGAAAGTACAGTTTTGTACCTACCATAAATGTAGATGTCCGATAGGAATGCATCTGCAGTCCTTACAAATGGGTTGTCCTGTCAGGCAGCCCTTCGGTCGGCCGGATTCCAAAGTCTGGGTCTGGCTTCGGCTGGTGTCGCACTTCACCCGACATCATAGCTGCAGTTCTTCGGGTATAAAGGCATCAGCCGACGCCATTTTCCTCAGTGTTTCTTGCCCCAGATGCCAGGTGCCCTCTTGGAAGGCTAAATTTGGATAAATGCCAATGTTTCCAAATAGCAGAGAGCAAACACATAAAATAAGCATGTATGTACATATATACAAACAAATACACCATAATAGATCCCCCCCAGGCTAGCTGAAAGATGGCAAATACCCTAGGAGTACCACAGAGGGGAAGTAGGGTGGGTAATCCTGACTGCAGATGCATTCCTATCGGACATCTACATTTATGGTAGGTACAAAAAGTACAGTTTTGTACCTACCATAAATGTAGATGTCCGAACAGGATAACATCTGCAGTCCTTACAAATGGGTTGTCCTGTCGTCAGGCAGCCCTTCGGTCGGCCGGATTCCAAAGTCTGGGTCTGGCTTCGGCTGGTGTCGCACTTCACCCGACGTCATAGCTGCAGTTCTTCGGGTATAAAGGCATCAGCCGACGCCATTTTCCTCAGTGTTTCTTGCCCCAGATGCCAGTTGCCCTCTTGGAAAGCTAAATTTTTGGATAAATGCCAATGTTTCCAAATAGAAGGCAAACACACAAAATAATCATGTAAGTACATATATACAAACAAATACACCATAAGAGATCCCCCCCAGCTAGCTATTAGGTGGGCAAATACCCTAGGAGTACCACAGAGGGGAAGGAGGGTGGGTAATCCTGACTGCAGATGCTATCCTGTTCGGACATCTACATTTATGGTAGGTACAAAACTGTACTATGTCCTTCAAGGATGCATCTGCAGTCCTTACAAATTGGTAGAATACCATAGCTAAACTAGGAGAGGAGGAAGAAGAAATTATGGTGTAGTTAGGATCCCTTGCAAAACAGCAGTGGCAAACCCTGCTCGGGATCTAGAGTATAAAGGTAAGTTATAATGCTTGGCAAATGTATGCACGGAGGTCCAAGTAGCAGCCTCTATAATGTCCTTGGTAGCCACTCCTCGTAAGAAAGCTGTGGTAGTGGCTGTAGCCCTTGTAGAGTGAGGTCTTATGTTCTGTGGAATTTCCTTTCCATGGTAGGAGTAACAGAATCTAATGCAATTTCCTATCCACTTGGAGATTGTCTGGAAATTGCTTTTCCTTCTCTTCCTGTTGCATATGCTACCAGAAGCTGGTCAGATTTTCTATTACCCTTGGTTCTGTCCAGGTAGTAGCGTAACTGTCTATGTACATCCGATGTATGCAGCAGTCTTTCCCCCCTGTTCTGTGGATTGGGAAAGAAGGTAGGTAGGTGGATTGCCTGGTTTAAAGACACTCTGGATACCACCTTAGGCATAAATGTAGGATTAGTTCTCATGGACACTCTATCTTGATGGAAGATTAGGAAGGGTTGTACTGCCATTAAAGCCTGTAGTTCTGAAACCCTTCTTGCTGAGGTAATTGCCAGCAGGAAAGCAGTTTTCCAGGATAGGTGTTGAAGATCTGCTGTTGCTGCTGGTTCGAAAGGGGGAAGTGTCAATTTTTCTAGTACAAAGTTCAAGTCCCATGCTGGTAATGGTGGTTTCCTAGGAGGTTTTACATTCTTAATTCCTCTCAGAAACTGCCTGAGTAGAGGATGCGAAAAGACAGGTGGATCGAAGCTGTATTCTGAAGAAATAGCTGATGCATGTATTTTGATGGAGGAATAGGACAGGCCTGAATGGAAAAGCTCTGTCAAATACTCCAGGATGTTGGCAATGTCTACCTTTGACACATCTTTGCCCCTGTCGGCACTCCAAATGAGAAACCTCTTCCATTTTCCTGCATAGTTCCTTCTTGTTGAAGGTCTGCGGGCCTCAAGTATAATGTCTTTAACCCTTTGGGATAAATCTGGGTTAGTTGCTCTTATGTAATGTTCCAGGCAGTCAGTTGCAGAGTTTTCAGGTTTGGATGCAGGATGTTGTAGTTGTTCTGGGTTAACATCAAGGGAATCAGGGTAGTGACCACATTCTCCCCCAAGACATGCTCCACAGTAATGGGTACCAATGTTGTCTTGGCCAGTCTGGAGCTATCAGAATTATCCTTGGACGTTCCTCTTTGATTTTCAATAGCACCTTGTGCATCAAAGGGAGAGGTGGGAATGCATATGCTGTCAGGCCTTTCCAACTGAAGGATAGAGAGTCCACCTTCCAAGCAAGTGGGTGGTATGTCCTTGTGCAAAATTTCTTGAGCTGGTGATTGAGTGGGGATGCGAATAGGTCTATTTGTGGCAGTCCCCATTTCTTTGTGATGGCCTTGAAAATGTCCGGGTGTAGCATCCATTCGTGAGCATCCGAGGTAGCTCTGCTTAAAATGTCTGCTAGGATGTTTTCTTTTCCCGGTACAAAAATTGCTTGTAACTGAATGTTGTAACTCAGAGCCATATTCCATAGGTTTAGGGCCATTCGGCATAGAGGGTATGAATGAGTGCCTCCCTGTTTGTTGATGTACCACATGACTGTGGTGTTGTCTGTCCTTATCATCAACTGGCCTTCTTGGAGGAATGGTCTGAAATTCTGGATTGCTAGTTGAACTGCCAGCATTTCTTTTTGATTTATGTGCAGATGCAGCTGCTCTGGAGTCCATAAGCCTTGTATGCACTTGTCCAGCATGTGGGCCCCCCAACCGAGGTCTGAGGCGTCCGTTGTGATGGTTTGGTTTGGTTGAATGCTGTGGAAGGGCAAACCTGGGTTTGACTGGCATGCCCGAGCCCACCACAGGAACTCTTGTTTCAGGCATGGAATTAGTGGTATTTCGGTTTCTAAGCCGTGCCTGTGTTGAGACCATAAATTCTTTAGGTACCACTGTAGTTTTCTCATATGTAGTCTGGCATGGGGGACCAGGATTATGCAGGATGCCATGAAGCCCAAGGCCTGCAGTACTTTCCTTGCTGTTAGTTTGTTCTGCTTTGTTAATGCCAAAAAATAGACAGGAAGTTGTTTTTGTTTTTCTGCAGTTAGGAATGCCATCTGTTTTACTGTGTCCAGTTCTGCACCTAAGAAGGTGATTGTTTGGGATGGTATCAGTCTTGACTTTTTTATATTGACTGTGTATCCCAGGGCCTGTAGTAAGCAAATGACTCTTTGTAAGTCTTCTGTTAGCTTGTTTTTGTTGTCCGCTTGTATTAGGCAGTCGTCCAGGTATGGATAAATTTGGATTCCCTGAAGCCTGCAGTGAGCGATTACTGATGCCAGGCATTTCGTGAACACTCTGGGCGCAGTAGATAAGCCAAAGGGCAATGCTGAGAATTGATAATGCTCTGATCCTGCAAGAAATCTGAGGTATCTTCTGCAATGTGGTCATATGGGGACGTGCAGGTATGCCTCCTTGAGATCTAGAGTTACCAGCCAAAACTCCTTGCCCAGCATGGGAAGAAGTTGCTGTAGGGTCAGCATTTTGAATTTTGGAACAATGATGTATGTGTTTAAAGCAGACAGGTCGAGAATAGGCCTCCAATTTTTCCTTTCTTGGTACCAGGAAGAGTCTGGAGTAAAATCCCTTGCCTTGTTCCATAGATGGTACCCTTTCCACAGCTCTCATCCTTGCTAATTGAGCTATATGTTTTAGAGCTTCTGTCTTTTGATTTGGTGGTAGGATTGGCAATCCTCTTTTCCGGTAAAGTGTGGAAATGAAACCTGTAGCCTTGGTCTATAGTTTGTAAAATCCACTTGTCTCTTGTGATACAGTGCCAGTTTTTTGAAAATAATGCTAACTTTCCGCCTAAGGGTGCTGCTATCTGTTCCCTGGTAGGCGGTGTCAAAGCCAAGTCACTGTGATTGTCCTGTTGTAGTGGCAGTGGTTGTGTCTGTGCCTCGTTGGTTGTTACCTTGCCACTGGCGTCCCCTGTAGGCACCTCCTCTGGATTGATTTCTGCCTCTTGTACGCCTATTCCTTCCTCTCTGAGTTTTTGAGGAGTCTGGAAAGGACCAATTTTTGGAAGGCCAGTTCCTGCTAAACCTTGGTGGCTGAACCTGTAAGAAATCTTTTACTGTTTGTACAGATTTTGCCTTCTCTTCCATTTTCTTCAGTACCTGTTGGGCAGGAGAACCAAATAAACTGACCTTATCCATAGGAGCATCTAATAGCTTTGCTTTAACATGATCCGCAGGACTTGTTCTTTCAACCATGCATGTCTTCTTATAACTGTGCCAGTCATGGCTGATCTAAATGAAGCCTCCAGTGCATCATAGCCACATTTTAAGGAATGGTTACTAACCTGCTGAATGTTATTCACCATTTCTAGAACATATTTCTTATCTAAAGAATCATCCGAGGACAGTTTCTTAGTTAACTGATCAAGCATAAACTCTTGGTATTGGATCATATGGAACTGACAGTTCAATGCTCTAGCTGAGAGAGTAGCAGAGGTGTATACTTTTTTACCCCATCTCTAAGGACCTGGATTCCCTTTCAGAACGGAGAGGGTTTTTAGCTGAGGTTGAAGCTACTGCCTTAGGCCCCTGGGAGATAGTCTCAGGATCTGCGAAAGGAGCCTTGTATAAATGGTGATGAGTGTCCGGGACCCTGCAGAACCTATCTGGCTTAGCAGGGGCTGGAGGTAAAGTATCAGGAGCAGTGCAAGCATCATTAAATGCATCATCCACAACAGGAAGAACTGGAGGTATAGCTAAAGGCCTATGTTGTGGTAAGTGTAAAAAGGTCCTGAGCCTTTTCCTTGAATCTGAGAAATCTTGCCCCTGCCATTGGAATTGCTCTCTCATGGCATGTAAAGTTTCCCCAAAAGAAAACTCCTCTGGTGGAGAAGCTGAAGGAATCGATTCTTCAGCATAGGAATCTTCATAAGTAGAAAAGGGAGCCTCTGGATGATCTGTATTGTCTCTGTATCATCAGAAGAGTCATCTGAGGACACTGGCTCAGAGGGCTCTACTCTAGGTCTCTTTTCTGGAGGTTGAGAGGCCCTGTCTGGGTGAGATTGGGATCCCCTTATTAAAGAGATGAGATCCTCTGCCAGAGTAAGCATTTGAGAACTGGAGCTGGGCCTGTGAGAGGGGGGCTTAACAGGCACAGACTTAGAAGTTTTGGCTGCTTTAGCCCTGGCAAAGGCCTTTATAGACATGGCTGCAGGAGGCCTAGCAGCACCACGTGCTGGGGTAGAAACATCCAAAGGGATGGTGTCCGATAAAGCTTGTGAAACCACAGTAGTAGGTAAAACTTCAGAGGCCGATTCAAGTAGGGTAGAGGGGGCCTCGGTAGTAGTCATGGATTCGGCTGAAGATTGAACCGCTTGCTCGGTTTCGCCGAAACCGAGACACTCGGTTTGCTTAACCGTGGTTTCGCCGAAACGGACCGCGAAAGTGTCGGTCCTTTCTTTGCGTTCTTAACAATTTGAGTAGTCGGAGGATCCGACGGCATTATGTACGCAAAATCTGAGCCGAAAAACTGTTCAGCAACTCCGACCACGCCTAAGCGCTCGGCCGGTTGAAAGAAGCACAGGCTAAACAAGCTGCTACGCCGTGGTCTGGGCCTAAACAAGGTAAGCAGTACGAGTGGAAATCTTTATGAGGTATTTGTTTCCCACAAGTTAAACAGTTATTCACTTTTTCTGACATCGGCTGTGGCAAGAAAGAGTCCCCAACGGGTACTTAGCTTTTAGAAGTCTTCAAGTAGTATTCGTAGTAGTAATCTCTGGATCTGACCGACCGGCACTTGCGAACAGCTTCTGCTTCGGGCGCCACGGCAAGAAAGACTGAGGAAAATGGCGCCGCTGATGCCTTTATACCAAGAACTGCAGCTATGACGCCGGGTGAAGTGCGACACCAGCCAAGCCAGACCCAGACTTTGGAATCCGGCCGACAAGGGCTGCCTGACGACAGGACAACCCATTTGTGACTGCAGATGCATCCTTGAAGGACATCTGTACTATGTCCTTCAAGGATGCATCTGCAGTCCTTACAAATGGGTAGAATACCATAGCCAAACTAGGGGAGGAGGAAAAAAGAGAGATTATGGTGTAGTTAGGATCCCTTGCAAAACAGCAGTGGCAAAACCTGCTCGGGATCTAGAGTATAAAGGTAAATTATAATGCTTGGCAAATGTATGCACGGAGGTCCAAGTAGCAGCCTCTATAATGTCCTTGGTAGCCACCCTCGTAAGAAAGCTGTAGTAGTGGCTGTAGCCCTTGTGGAGTGAGGCCTGATGTTCTCTGGAGTTTTCTTTCCATGGAAGGAGTAACAAAATCTAATGCAATTTCCTATCCACTTGGAGATTGTCTGTTTTGAAATTGCTTTTCCTTCTCTTCCTGTTGCATATGCTACCAGAAGCTGGTCAGTTTTTCTATTGGACTTGGTCCTGTCCAGGTAGTAGCGTAATTGTCTATGCACATCCAAGGTATGCAACAGTCTTTCTCACCTGTTCTGTGGGTTGGGGAAGAATGTAGGTAGGTGGATAGCCTGGTTTAAAGACACTCTGGATACCACCTTAGGCATAAATGTAGGATTTGTTCTCATGGACACTCTGTCTTGATGGAAGATCAGGAAGGGTTGCACTGCCATTAATGCCTGTAGTTCAGAAACCCTTCTTGCTGAGGTGATTGCCAGCAGGAAAGCAGTCTTCCAGGATAAGTATTGTAATTCTGCTGTTGCTGCTGTTTCAAAAGGAGGAAGTGTCAATTTTTCTAGCACAAAGTTCAAGTCCCATGCTGGCAATGGTGGTTTCCTAGGAGGTTTTACATTTTTAATTCCTCTCAGAAACTGCCTGAGCAGAGGATGTGAGAAGACAGGGGGATCCAAGCTGTATTCTGCCGAAATAGCTGATGCATGTATCTTGATGGAGGAATAGGACAGGCCTGTATGGAAGAGCTCTGCCAAGTACTCCAGGATGGTGGCTATGTTTACCAGTGACACATCTTTTCCCTTTGCAGTACTCCAAATGAGATATCTTTTCCATTTTGCTGCATAATTCTTTCTTGTTGAAGGTCTGCGAGCTTCAAGGATAATGTCTTTAACCCTCTGGTATAAATTTGGGCTAGTTGCTCTTATGTAATGTTCCAGGCAGTCAGCTGCAGAGTTTTCAGGTTTGGATGCAGGATGTTGTAGTTGCTCTGTGTTAGCAGCAATGGGATCAGGGGTAGTGTCCACATTTGTTCCAGAGACATGCTCCTCAGTAATGGGTACCAATGTTGTCTTGGCCAGTCTGGAGCTATCAGAATGATCCTTGGACGTTCCTCTTTGATCTTCAATAGCACCTTGTGCATCAAAGGAAGTGGTGGGAATGCATATGCGGTCAGGTTTTTCCAACTGAAAGATAGGGAGTCCACCTTCCAAGCAAGTGGGTGGTATGTCCTTGTGCAGAATTTCTTTAGCTGGTGATTGAGTGGGGATGCAAATAAGTCTATTTGTGGTAGTCCCCATTTTCTTGTGATGGCTTTGAAGATGTCCGGGTGCAGCATCCATTCGTGAGCATCCGTGGTAGTTCTGCTTAATATGTCTGCTAGAATGTTTTCTTTTCCCGGTACAAAAATTGCTTGCAACTGAATGTTGTAGCTCAGAGCCACATTCCATAGGTCCAGTGCCATCTGGCATAGAGGGTATGAATGTGTGCCCCCTTGTTTGTTGATGTACCACATAACTGTGGTGTTGTCTGTCCTTATTAACTGTCCTTCTTGGAGGAATGGTCTGAATGTCTGGATTGCCAATTTTACTGCCAGCATTTCCTTTAGATTTATGTGTAGGTGCAGCTGATCTTGAGTCCATAAGCCTTGTATGCACTTGTCCAGCATGTGGGCCCCCCAACCGAGGTCTGAGGCGTCCGTTGTGATGGTTTGGCTTGGTTGAATGCTGTAGAAGGGCAAACCTGTGTTCGATTGACAGGCCTGGGCCCACCATAGGAACTCTTGTTTCAGGCATGGTATTAGTGGAATTTTGGTTTCTAGGCTGTGTTTGTGTTGAGACCATAAATTCTTCAGGTACCACTGTAGCTTCCTCATATGCAGTCTGGCATGAGGGACCAGAATTATGCAGGATGCCATGAAGCCCAGGGCTTGCAGTACTTTTCTTGCTGTTAGATGGTTCTGCTTTGTTAATGCCAAGAAGTAGAGAGGAAGTTGTTCTTGTTTTTCTACAGTTAGGAATGCCATCTGCTTTGTTGTGTCCAGCTCTGCACCTAAAAAGGTTATTCTTTGGGATGGTATCAGCCTTGACTTTTTTATATTGACTGTATATCCCAAGGCTTGCAGCAAGTAAATGACTCTTTGTAAGTCTTCTGTTAGCTTGTTTTTGTTGTCCGCTTGTATCAGGCAGTCGTCCAGGTAGGGATAAATTTGGATCCCCTGAAGTCTGCAATGAGCGATTACTGATGCCAGGCATTTCGTGAACACTCTGGGCGCAGTAGATAAGCCAAAGGGCAATGCTGAGAATTGATAATGCTCTGATCCTGCAAGAAATCTGAGGTATCTTCTGCAATTTGGTCGTATGGGGACGTGCAGGTATGCCTCCTTGAGATCTAGAGTTACCAGCCAAGACTCCTTGCCCAGCATGGGAAGAAGCTGCTGTAGAGTCAGCATTTTGAATTTTGGAACAATGAGGAATGTGTTTAAAGCGGACAGGTCGAGAATAGGCCTCCATTTTTTCTCTTTTCTTGGTACCAGGAAGAGTCTGGAGTAAAATCCCTTTCCTTGTTCCATAGGTGGTACCTTTTCCACAGCTCGCATTCTTACTAATTGAGCTATTTGTTTTAGAGCTTCTATCTTTTGATTTGGTGGTAGGTTTGGCATTCCTCGTTTTCCTGGTAGAGTATGGAAATGAAACCTGTAACCTTGGTCTACAGTTTGCAAAATCCACTTGTCCCTTGTGATGTAATGCCAGTTGTTTGAAAATAAGGCTAGCTTTCCGCCTAAGGGTGCTGCTAGCTGTTCCCTGGTAGGCGGAGCCAGAGCCAAGTCACTGTGATTGTCCTGTTGCAGTGGTAGTGGTTGTGTCTGTGCCTCGCTGGTTGTTGTCCTGCCACTGGCGTCCCCTGTAGGCACCCCTGGATTGATTTCTGCCTCTTGAACGCCTATTCCTGCCTCTCTGTGCTTTAGAGGAGTCTGGAAAGGACCAATTTTTGGAGGGCCAGTTCCTGCTAAACCTTGGAGGTTGGACCTGTAAGAAGTCTTTCACTGTTTGTACAGATTTTTCCTTCTCTTCCATTTTCTTCAGTACCTGCAGAGCAGGAGAACCAAATAAATTGACCTTGTCCATGGGAGCATCTAATAGTTTTGATTTGACATGGTCCGGCAAGGCCTGTTCTTTCAACCATGCATGCCTTCTGATAACTGTGCCAGTCATGGCTGATCTAAAGGAAGCCTCCAGTGCATCATAGCCGCATTTTAAAGAATGGTTACTAACTTGCTGAATGTTATGCACCATTTCCAGAACATATTTCTTATCTAGGGATTCATCAGAGGACAGTTTCTTAGTTAACTGATCAAGCATAAACTCCTGATATTGGATCATATGAAATTGACAGTTCAAGGCCCTAGCTGACAGAGTAGCAGAGGTGTATACTTTTTTACCCCATCTCTCTAAGGACCTGGATTCCCTTTCAGAGGGGAGGGGATTTTTAGCAGGGGTAGATGCTACTGCCTTAGGCCCCTGGGAGATAGTCTCGGAATCTGCAAAAGGAGCCTTGTATAAATGGTGAGGTGTGTCCGGGACCCTGTAGAACCTATCGGGCTTAGCAGGGGCTGGAGGTAAAGAATCAGGAGCAGTACAGGCATCATTAAATGCATCATCTACAACAGAAAGAACTGGAGGTATAGCTAAAGGCCTATGTTGAGGTAAATGCAAAAAGGTCCTAAGCCTTTTCCTGGAATCTGAGAAATCTTGGCCCTGCCACTGAAATTGTTCCCTCATGGCATGTAAGGTTTCCCCAAAGGAAAATTCCTCGGGTGGAGAGGCAGAAGGAATCGACTCTTCAGCATCAGAGTCTTCGTAGGGAGAATAAGGAGCCTCTGGAGGGTCTGTATTGTCTGAATCATCAGAGGAATCATCCGTGGACACTGGCTCAGGGGGCTCTGCTCTAGGTCTCTTCTCTGGAGGTGGATGAGAGGCCCTGTCTGGATGAGGTTGGGATCCCCTTATTAAAGAAATGAGATCCTCTGCCAGAGAAAGCATTTGGGAACTGGAGCTGGGCCTGTGAGAGGGGGGCTTAACAGGCACAGTCTTAGTAGCTTTAGCTGCTTTAGCCCTGGCAAAAGCCTTAATGGACATGGCTGCAGGAGGCCTAGCAGCTCCACGTGCAGGGGTTGATATATCCAGGGGAATAGTGTCCGATAATTCCTGAGAAACGACAACAGCAGGTTGGATTTCAGAAGCCGATTCTACCAGGTTAGAAGAGGCCTCGGTAGAAGGCATGGTTTCGGCTGAAGAAAGAACCGCTTGCTCGGTTTCGGCCGAAACCGAGACACTCGCGGTTTGCTTAACCGCGGTTTCGGCCGAAACTGCGGACCGCGAGTGTCGGTCCTTTTCTTTGCGTTTTTTGGTAATTTGTGTAGTCGGAGGATCCGACGGCATAATATAGGCAAAATCAGAGCCGAAAAACTGCTCAGCAAACTCCGACCGACGTCCAAGCGTCCGTCGGTTAAAAGAAGCACAGGCTAGACAAGCTGCTACATCGTGGTCTGGGCCTAAACAAGGTAAGCAGTAAGAGTGGAAATCTTTATGAGGTATTTGTTTCCCACAAGTTAAACAGTTATTCACTTTTTCTGACATCGGCTGAGGCAAGAAAGAGTCCCCAACGGGGTACTTAGCTTTTTAGAAGTCTTCGAAGTAGTATTCGGTAGTAGTAATCTCTGGATCTGACCGACCGGCACTTGCGAACAGCTTCTGCTTCGGCGCCACGCGGCAAGAAAGACTGAGGAAAATGGCGTCGGCTGATGCCTTTATACCCGAAGAACTGTAGCTATGACGTCGGGTGAAGTGCGACACCAGCCGAAGCCAGACCCAGAGTTTGGAATCCGGCCGACCGAAGGGCTGCCTGACGACAGGACAACCCATTTGTAAGGACTGCAGATGCATCCTTGAAGGACATCAGATTACGGTTGTTCAGGCACATGTGCATAACAGCAGAAGACAATCTGGTGAAGAAGATTTGGGACAGACAGAAAGAAGGCAAGCAGAAACAAGGGAATCCAGCAAAGAGGTGGACAGACTGTGTGAAAGAAGATCTGTGACAGTCAGCCATGAATGTTGAAGAAGGCAGGAGTGTGGCACTAAATTGAGAGAGATGGTGACAGTTAACACGACACCCCGACCACTTGTAAAAAATGGGAAGAAGGGGGATAATGATGACTATGATGATCTGGATCACAATGGTCCCTTGCTAGTCAAAGCCTACTTACAAATAAGCAAATAAAACATGAGCTTTAAACAAACAGCATTTCATTAAAATTGCAGTACAAACTAGAGAATGTGTAACATTGATACATTAAAAGAAAAAAGTACTCGGACTCCAAAGATACATTTTCGTCTGATTTCATATTCTCTGCTACACTAACAAATCCTAATCACTATAACTGGTCCACATTTTATAATCTGTTACATCCTAAATGGGAACCATTGAAGCTGACATACTGATGTGATTTTGTTTTTCATAAACTTTGTTTTTCTCAATGTAGTTTGCGTCCCCTTTATAGGATTCATCTTAGATACAGAGAAATGCTCTTCCTCATGCAAGGGCTCTGTAGTTTCAGTCTCTAGAAGCTATAACATCTTTTTCATTTTCATCTAATGACACTGACATGTACGAACAGCAGGCTACTCTAGACAATTCAACCTTCTTCAAAGCAGGACAGCTAAAAGATCAGGGTTTTATGGGACAGTCAAACCCATAGCTCTTAAACAATTACCAAGCCTTCCCCTACACTTTTCTTGCGGTGCAAAAACTTCACAGTTAAGTCTAATAGCCTTATTTAGTTAAAGAAAGTTAGTACTTTAAATACACGTTAAGAACTGCAGTATTCATTTCATTTTTCAGACGGTCCTTAAATGGTTCTCTCCCCCCTTCCCAGCTGCTGTACTGAGCTGTGCATCCCCCTTGGATGAAAGCCCTACAGCTCTCATTGGGATGAGGGGAGAAGAGTGAGTGAACTGGGAAGAAGTACTGTAGATTACCGGGAGGGGTGGGGTTGTATTTTAATTGCGACACCTTCCTTTGAGATGCTCACTGACATGCAGGAGGCCGACAGTAACACTGGACACTGAATAGCCTCAATGGTTGAGGAAACATCCTTACTGCCACAGACAAACAGAATGACCACTTAACCTGTCTGCTAAGCAAACTGGCATTCGCTGGAATGTGTACCACCATCAAAAACATGATCTGAATGAATGGCTCACTACTACATCGCACCTTATTGGCCTCATAATACAATGCATAGGAATAGGCCCTTCCTTATCAGACATAAAGACAGTATCACCATAGGTGAGCAAGGGCATCTCTTGGACAACCTCCAGGAGGAAGAGAATCAGTGACACTTCGAGTTGGTTTGTGTGGCAAAGAGACTTCACATTGGATTGCCTCAATAGATGGAGAAATTCTCATGGCCACAGACAGACTGAATGACCATTTAACCCATCAATTAGGCAAGGTGGTCTTTCCCTGGAATCTGAGCCATCACCAAAAAAATACATGGCCCACTGCCACATCATATCCTGATAGCCTCAGAGTGCACCGAACAAGACCGCCCTTCCATGCTTGCAAAGGTACCAGACTACTGACATGATATTCACAAAGTATTAAGGCCTAGTACCATTTAGCCACCCCCCAGCCATTCCAACATAAACAGCACCTGGGCTTGGTACAGATTTTTAACACAAATCATGAGGATCCTGGACCCATTAGAACTGGTCTGGCTTTCTGGAAGCTGTGAGGCAGTAAGTCGGGTTCCAGAGGTACATTACTACAGCATATATTCAAAGGCGTTGATTAGCATAGAAATGGCTGAGGGGCTTAGCTGTTCTATTGCTAGCAGCTTACTGATCCCTTTCTTGTTGAGAGAACTCCCACTTGCCCACACTTAAGTTATGCATGAGATTAAACACACCACCAAAATAACATTCTCCAACAGTAATCCTGAAAAGAGGGTGTCACTACAGGGCATGTCAAAGCCTAGGGGATAGGCCTGATCTGATCAAAACCATCTCCTCTGGTCTCAAGTCACAGTTAAATGAATCTACAAGGATAAGAGACCTTTTCCCTTTTCTATCCTCTCCATTTCCCAAGGTGGAAGGTCCTGTGATCATGGCAGGCATAGTGACAGCACAACAGGATGTTATAAAGTACTACTCTCTGAATCCTTTGTAATCAAAAACAACCGGCAAACTCTTGGATGCCCAAGCAACTAGTACCTGGGTCAATTTATGTCAGAGCTTCAAATGTATAACCAGCTGGTAATTTTCCCAAGTAACTGGGGGATTGTGTTGTGCTGTGCAGTGGACCGGCACCCTACCACCTTTCAGCAGTTCTGGTTTTACTGAAAGGGTATGAGCTAGAGGAGTCAACACCTGCAGATCTGCTGCATCCCACTGAATGCGAGCTGTAAATACCTACAAACCAGTAACCAGCTGTGATGCAGTCCTTTCTCGCATAAATGTGGCCTTATTGGCCTGAATGCACCATTAATGACTTTAAAAAATAAACATGGGCATTCAGAAGCCAAGCAGCTGACACATTGGTATGTACTTATGAGGTCATATGCATACATCCCATGGTTCTCCACTACAGGAGGTTTAAGATATTACACAGTGAAGACTACTTTAACTGGGTCTTTCTTGAGTTTCTTACAGTCACACACACACGCGAGTGTACATTATACACAGATGGGGGGGGGGGGGGAGCACAGAAAGAAGAAGCTATTAACACTAGTGGTAAATCCAGGCTGTGATTTTTGTATTAACTGCAGTTTGTTGAGATTAGATCTTGAGACTTCTAGACTTAACTAGATGCCTTTCTGAAAATAGAAAACTGCAACATTCAGCCATAATGAAATATGTTGAGACTGTGGGTAGAAAACATTTATTTGCAATATTCTTTTTTGCATACATTAAGTACATATACTTATTTTCAATAATACAATAAAATGTGGCAACCACTGATCCTTTTTTGATAACTTTATTTGCGCTTTAGTGTGCCGCGGGGATGCTGTACTCTACCCCAGCAGCTAATACTTGCAAAGTGTTGAAACCCATTCAGGACTGGTACAGTTATAAACTAAACATGTCTCAACTATAAGCACTGATTTTACATGGTTACTGCTGAAAAGCATTAATAAATTTAAATATAAAATGTCCTGCAAATGGGGTGGAGGGTGAACACACAAACAGCAACTTTGAACGAGTTTAGTTTAACCTCGTTTGTACTGCAACATATGCAAACCTAAAACAAAAAAATTTGTAAAAACTGCTTACCTAAAAGATCCATCCAAGTTGGCTCGATGAATAAAACTTAGCTTTGCATCAGCCCAGTAAAGTTTTTGTTCCTCTAAATCTATTGTCAAACCATTTGGCCAATAGATGTCAGAGTCAACAATAATTTTCCGAGTACTACCATCCATCCCAGCACGTTCTATTCTCGGTGTTTCTCCCCAGTCTGTCCAGTACATGTACCTAAAAGAAAAAAAGAAAAAGTTTAACTTATTTCTGCTAATCGCCCACAAGTGCTTTCTGCATATCCCACTTTGGATTATGAAATGCAAACATGCCCAACTCAAGGATGATTCTAATTATAATCAAGCAAAAAAGTAAGGAATTCCTGTTCTAAAATTCATACACAGACATGCAAAGTCAACATGGATCATATAATGGACACTTAACGATACTTATAAAGTACAGTTGTGTACACTTACCATAAATGTAAATGTTAAGAGTGTATTCACTGTTGCACTCATTACATTTGGGTAATCCTGCTGGCAGGTTGCCCTCAGCCGGCCTGAATTCCAAAGTCTCAGGTCCTGCGTCGGCCGCTGCCACCCCTTCTCTAACGTCAGGTCATCAGGGGTATAAAAGATGCAGCTGACGCCATTTTCTTTAGTTTTTCTTGCCCCAGATGTCAGGTGCCCCCCCTAAAAGGGTAGCCAAAATTTTATTTATATATATCTATAAATACATGCACCAATATAAACTTTACCTTCATGTACAAGCAAATACACCACATAGGTTCCATCAGAAGAAAGGGGGATGGCGGGTGGGTAACCTGGACTGCATCAGTGAATACACTCGAACATCTACATTTATGTTAGGTGTACACAACTGCACTATGTTCTTCGTGTTTCACTGTTGCAGTCATTACATTTGTGTAGAGTCTCAAAGCTAAGGTTGGGAGAAGGGAGCTAAACAGCATTAGGAGCAGCTATGAGGCCCTGCAGAACTGCAGTGGCAAAGCCTGCTCAGGATTTAGAGTAGAATGGCAGATTATACTGCTTTACAAAGGTGTGCACTGAACTCCAAGTAGCAGCTTCTAAAATGTCCTTGGTAGGTACTCCCCTGAGAAAGGCTGCTGAAGTGGCTGCAGCTCTGGTTGAATGTGGCCTAATGCCCTTAGGTACTGGCTTGCCATGGTGTACATAGCAGAAATGAATGCAGTGGCCTATACACTTGAAATAGTCTGCTTTGAGATGGCCTTTCCTTGTGATGCTGCAGCATATGCCACTAGTAATTGTTCTTTCTGAAAACTTTGGTTCTGTCCAAGTAGAATCTAAGCTGTCAGTGTATGTCCAAAGAATGCAGAATTCTTTCCCCCTTGTTCTGTGGATTTGGATAAAAGGTTGGCAGGTGAATAGTTTGGTTGAGAACCACACTGGACACCACCTTACGTATAAATGTTGGGTTTGTCCTCAGAGAGACCCTGTCTGGATAAAAAAAATGATAAAAGGTTCCATAACCATGAGTGCCTGTAGCTCTGAAACTCGCCTTGCATTAGTTATTGCTAGGAGCAGAGCTGTTTTCCAAGAGAAAAACTTTATATCAGCAGTAGCCGCTGGCTCAAAAGGAGGCAGGGTGAGTTTTTCCAAGACATAGTTGGAGGTCCCATGCAGGCATTGGTGATCTCCTTGGAGGCCTTAAATTTTTGGCTCCTCTGAGGTACTGCTTTAATAAGGGATGAGAAAAGATTGGTGGCTCTGCATTGTAATGAGCCGAAATGGCAGAGGCATGAATTTTAATAGATGAAAAAGATAAGCCTTTGTCCAGCACCTCAGTTAAGTATTGCAAAATCTGAGGAATATTGGGCACAGTTGTATCGGTTCCTTGTGCCTGGTTCCAAGCATAGAATCTCTTCCATTTTCCAGCATAAGATTTTCTAGTAGTAGGCCTTCTGGCTTCCAAAATGACATCCATCACAGCTTTACTGAGAGGTGTGTTTTGTACGACTACATTATTAGCCATGCTGTCAGGTTTAAAGTTCTGAGTTGGCTGTGTAGGATCTGACTGTTTTGCTGGGACAGTAGCTGAGGTATTTGAGGTAAAGTCCAAGCTGGGCACTGAGACAAGCTCCTCAGTATTGGATACCAGTGCTGGCAGGGCCAGTCTGGGGCAATCAGTATCATCCTTGGTTTCTCCTGACTGACCTTTAGGAGTATCTTAGGGAGGAGGCGCAGAGGGAGAAATGCATATATTGATCGTTTTTTTCCAGCTGAAAGATAGGGCGTCTACTTTCCATGCTTGTCTGTGATAAATCCTTGTGCAAAATCTTTTTAGTTGGTAGTTGTGAGGGGGGGCAACTAGATCTATGTCCAGGCATCCCCATTTTCTTATCATGCTGAAGACTTGTGGGTCCAGGTGCCACTCGTAGGGATCTATGAGGTTTCTGCTTAGTTTGTCTGCCAGAGTATTTTTCCTTCCTGGCAGGAATTGTGCCTGCAGATGTACTTGGTAAGTCAATGCTGTGTCCCACAAAGTCATGGCTAGTCGGCAAAGGGGGTAAGAATGTGTGCCCCCTTGCTTGTTTATATACCACATGACCACGGTGTTGTCTGTCTTTATCAGTAGTTGTCCTGGATGAAGTAGGTCCTTGAAGGCTGTCAGGGCATTTTGAACTGCTAGCATCTCTTTTTGATTGAGATGTAGATGCATTTGATTTGAGGTCCATGTGCCCTGAATGCATCTTCCTGCAATGTGGGCCCCCCAGGCATAATCTGATGCATCCGTTGTTAGTGTCTGCCTGGCTGGGGGTATTGTGAATGACTGTCCCTTGTTTTGGTGACAAGCCTTTGCCCACCATCGAAACTCCTGTTGCAGGCAGGGAATAAGAGCAATCATAGTTTCCAGGCTGTGGCAATGTTGAGTCCAAACACTTTTTAGGTAACAGTGAAGTTTCCTCATACACAGTCTTGCATATGGAATTAGTAGGATGCAGGATGCCATGAAGCCCAAAGCCTGCAGAATTTGTCTTGCAGATAACTGGGCCTTTGTTACCAACATTTTGAAACAGGTAGTCCGTTGCCTTTGTTTGTCTGGCGTGAGATAAGCCATCTGGGCAGTTGCATTTAAGCTTGCACCCAGGAATATTATCTCTTGAGAGGGTACTAGTTTTGATTTCTTTTCATTGACTGTGTACCCTAGGCATGTTAGAAGTTTTTTCACAAACGCCAGATGCTGTAGAACAATGTCCTTGTTCTCTGCTTGAATTAGACAATTGTAAGGATATATTTGTATTCCTCTTTGTCTGCAGAATGCAATTACTGGTGCCAGGCACTTTGTAAAGACCCTGGGCGCAGTAGATAAGCCAAAGGGCAGTGCAGAGAATTGGTAATGCATTGAGCCAGCCTTGAATCTGAGGTATCTCCTGCATATTGGTCTGATTGGGACATGCAGGTATGCCTCTTTTAGGTCTAAAGTCACAAGCCAAGCGGTCTTGCCCAGCATGGGCAGAAGCTGCTGCAAAGTCAACATCTTGAATTTTGGTATATCCAGGAATGTGTTTGAAATAGATAGGTCCAGTATTGGCCTCCAGGCCTTGTCCTTTCTGGGTACCAAGAACAGTCGAGTAAAATCCTTGTCCCAGCTCTTGCTCTGGTACTAGTGGAATGGCCCCCATGTCCATGGGGGATGAGACTTGTTTTTGTGCCTCTACCCATTGATTTTTTGGCAGATCTGGCCAGCTGTTTGCCTTTGGCATCAGGAGGGGGATGGGAACCCCTGATCAAGGTAATCAAGTCTTCGGCCATTTTGAGCATCTGTTTTTTGGGCATAGAGGCCTGACCACGTGGCTCTTGAGTTTGTTTCTTTGCTTTGGAAGGTGTTTTAATCTTTGCCTGTGAAGCTGAAGTCGGTTTGATGTAAAGATGCTTAGGTCTGAATACACCCTCAGAAGCCGGTGCCTGCTCAGTGGCTCCGGACCCATCTGAAGGGATAATATCCGAGGCTCCAATACCTTGAGTTTCCAGCGGCATGGCCGACTCCACGCGGGAGTCGGTAGCGGCCTGCGACTCTAAAGTAGCGGGCGTCAGGGGCTGCGAAAGCACCTCACTGAGAACCGGCGACTGGCTTAGGAAAAGCTTAGTCGGTTTTGGGCCTCGGTTGTCTAGCTCTTTCCTTTTCTTTGCGTTTCTTGTGAACTCCGGTAGTCGGGTGGCTATCCGACGACATTTCTGGATAATTTAACTGGCGTCCAAAATAGTTTAAAGCAAAATCATACCGACGCTTTATAGTGCATTGGTTAAATCTAGCACAAAACTGACAACCAGAAACGTTATCAGGGCCTAGGTAAGGAATACAGTAAGAATGAAAATCCTTATGAGATATTTGCTTCCCACAAGAAATACAATTATTAACTTTTTCTGACATCGGTCTGGAGCAAGAAAAATATTTCCCCAATGGGGTACTCAGCTTTATTGAAGACTTCGGATCTGAAACTCGAACACGAAAATCTCAAGAGTCGGCCGACCGGCACTTGCAAAATGCTTCTGCTTCGGGCACCGCGCAGCAAGAAAGACTTGAAGAAAATGGCGTCGGCCGCATCTTTTATACCCCTGACGACCTGATGTCAGGGAAGGGGCAACAGCAGCAGACACAGGACCTGAGACTTTGAAATTCAGGCTGGCTGAGGGCAACCTTCCAGCAGGATTACCCAAATGTATTGACTGCAACAGTGAAAATGTCAAAGGAAAAAAAAATCAAAGACCAATGCAAGTTAGGTTCAAGCAAGGCATCCTTTATTACTTGCAGCAAAGAGAGAAAGCATGTAGGTACAGGATTTGTCTGGCCCTTTGGTGATTAGTATGTTATTCTTATACAGTTCTCTTCATATCACACAGAAAATGTTACTATTCTATTGCTGACATAGTTGGACACAGCTTTCTGTGTGTTTCACAGAAAATGTTACCAGACTTATTGCTGACATGGTCAGATTATTTACCGTCTTGCAAAAACATTTTGAGAAAAACAACCCGGCCTTGGGCTTATTTTAGCCCACCTTAACTTTTCAATTCTTCAGTTGTACAGTTGTAATACATGTGTTACATTTTGTCTAGATTCAAGGTACATTTCTAGCTTTGGTACAAGTAATGCTGACTATGGTTTATACTTTCAAGCATCTATTGTTTTCTTTATCAAAGCTTCTAGCAGCTGCATATTTTCTAATGGCATAAGCAGAAATGAAATATCTCTTGTTATTTTCATGACATTAGCAGAAATGAAATGTCTCTTGTTAAGTTTCTAATAGCTGTGCAGATTAATGCAGTGTGAACAGAATAAATGTATTAACCCTTTTAAACCTTGAATGCACTAAGCATGCATATTACTATTATATATTTTTCTAACAGAAACACGAAGAACATCTTTTAATTTCTATTTATACTAACAGAATGATGCAATAAAAAGGCTAGACTAAAACCATACCACTCAGCTTAAAAATTGGAGAAATAAAGTATGCACAGTGTGGTGGCCATACCACACAGTGAAGAGGAAGACAGAAAAGATGCCCCTTTTGTTCTGCTGTAGAATGCTTTATTAAGAAAGGAGGGGTATAAATTAATAGCACTACTAGTAATGCCACAGCATTTTCTCTCGTATCCTGGCAGCAACACTATGTTCATTTTGCTAGGGTGGGGAAACTTAAGAGCAATCTTGTTTATCTCAACTAGATTAGACACGACTGGGGATGGAACAGCTGGAAGGATAGAAGCACTGGGAGCGCAGTGTGGGGAAATCAGAGTAGAGTAGAAGAGTTTAGGTCAAGTTAAGTAAAAGGGTATCATTCAGAGTCCAGTAAAGAGAATACAACAGGAACATGAAGGAAAGTGACACTGAAGACCAGGAAAGAGCAAATAACTAAGCAGAATTCCCAGGAATTTAACTGGATCATACTTTGGGGTGGAGGGGACTGTGTTTTAAAAAGGACTTTTTGACTCTGAACTAGTCATCGACAAGTGGGGGGATGTGAAGCGACCAAGACATGGTAATGTAGAAGGCAAAGTAGAGGACTGGAACTATATGTACATAACATTCTTTTTTTGAGGAATGGGAATGTCTGAAAGAAAAACGTGTACTGATGTTACAGGAGATTAATTTAATGTGATACTGAGCAAACAACTCGACATGAAACACGGCAGGACAGAGTACACTCAAGAGAAATAGAAAGACACCACAAGAGATGAGAAGCTGCAAACCAGATGGAATCTCACAAGAACACTCATCAAACATGTTTGAAAGCAATGAGGGGCATAAAGACAGCAAACTGTACTGGTTCCTAGGTGTGTGTGTGTGTGTCTATGTGGGAGGGCACTAAGCTGTGCTTTAGACATGGGCATTTTGGGTCACCAATCACTGTACTTAAGTTCTGGACAGAGATAAAGAAACCCAGGATTAAATTCTGGAGATGGTATGCGGAAATGATCTTGCAGATCAACAGGGCAGGGAGTTCAGCCATAGTTGGTAGGTTTGGATAAGCTCAACTCTTTCATACCTAGAACACGTACTGCTCTTCACCTGCAGAGCTACTTGTGTGGCTCTGCCATCTCAACCATGACTAAAATGCATCAAACACAAACTGTGTATGAATGCAGTTAAAGTACAGCATTCAATGTCACAGCTAAAACATACTGGTGACTTTGCTCTCGTTACCTTTGCATCATGGTTATGTGGTACAGAAATTACTGCACCACATCTCTTCCCATTAGCAAATATTCTGACTACAAGCAGTGGGAAGATAACTTTTAAACACCCATTAAATTTTTCCTTAGTGACAGGCTCATAGGCTTAAACAATCTCTGTGACAACAAGATAGGCAAAGTGTGAACTGCTTCCATGGACTTTAATAGGAGAAAAACCACACGTGCAGAGATGCATCCATTAAAGTCTAAGGATGTAACTAATGGTATCCCTATGGTGATGTCACCAAGGGATATACTAAATTTATTTGGGTCATAGTTAAAGTTTACAAAGCTTTTTATTACAAAAAACATCCCAAACAAACAAGACAGGGATAAAATGCATCAAAGCATGTAACTCATTAGATGGCATGATGCACCTAGAAAAATTACCAATACACTAAGCTTCATTTGTTTACTTCTAGATCCCACAGGTAACTACTCAGCCCACCACTTTTAAACATTTTACATGGCTAAACTCTTCCTCTAATTCCCATGATACTCAGTGCCTCCCCTCTTTCCCCAAATCCTTAAGGTGCCTCAGAAAAGTAATCATATTAATAAACAGGGATGTTAAAAAATTTTCTAATCTACTCAAAAAATACACATCTATCCAGTCATTCCTGCAAATTCCTTTCTGGCAGCCATGAAGGAACGTGGGGCGGACATGTTGAAGTTAAAATACATGGATCATGAAAAGCTGTTACTCACTATGACATGTACCTAACTTTTGTATCTTGCATAAACCTGTCCCTCCATATCAACAAATAAGGCAAAGTTCCTACATGGTGTCTTGGAAAATGTACACAAAGAAGATCACATCACAGCAGCACAAATGTCAAGAATTAAATTTTGAAAAAAGTGTGAGAACCAGACACCACTCTGGTAGACTGTCCTTTAGGTTCAGCATGCAAATCTTTAATGCAGAACATTCAGAAAGCCACCAAAGCAGGATAACTCGCAGAGTTTCCTACCTAGTCTGTGTGTCAAAGGAAACGAAAAGGCAAAGTAAAACTGACGATGGACATCTAAAGAATATGATGAAGTATCCCCCTTGGTTCAAACATTGGAGAAAAATAAAGGCAAATTAAAAGACCGTTTCAAAAAAATTTGTTTCTATGGATACTTTAAGCATAAAAAATGGGCTAGTCCACGCTGAAGCTGTCTTTTGAAACAAAAAGGAAATCTGAAGATTAGCTCTGAAACCCTTCTTGCTGAAGGATGGCTACCAAAAGGAAAATTTTTCCATGTCAGCAACTTCAGCTCTAACCCAGAAGCTGGTTGAAAGGTTGGCAAGGTTAATTTCTTCCCTATAAAATTAAGACCCCATGGAGAAAGTTATTTTGGTAACGGTATTAAAAGTAACAGCTTAAAAAGTCGAAAGTCTCTGATGAAAATTAAATGTTGCTGAAAAATGCACATTGGATGGAAGAGTACCTCAGTCCTGTAGCAAATGATTTATCATAAATATTTGAAAACTGCATGAAATGGAGCAGGAAGAAGATCCAGACCTTAAGAGGTCACATACAAGGAAAACCTTGCCCATATACTTCCATGTGGTAGTTTAGCTGAAGGTTTCTGGTCACAAGTCATGATCTACATCATCCTGGGAAGATACGCAGGGTCCCTGGTCATCTGTGTAACTGCCAAAATGATGCAGTCAAACGAAGGAAGTCAAGGTTTGGCTGAGGTCTGCTGCACAAGTGTTTCAAGATAGGTTTCATACTGTGAGACTTCAACAGGTAAAGGACACAGCAGGGGGAAAAAGCTTAGCAAGTCCAAAAAGGAGATGGAAGGGTGACCCCATTCAGCATCACTTTCTTTAGGATATTTTCAACAATAGGAACAACAGGAAATGGGGGGGAAGCTGAATCTGTCCACCAGAGAGCACCAAACACACCTGAATGGACTATGAGAAAGTTATGTGACAAGACTATTCCAACAGCCTCATGGTTTCTCAACATGGTTCCCTACAAAACCCTATATTATTTAAATATAATGGAAAATTTAAAAACAAACCACCCTAGGGGCCCACCAACACATATAAACTATAATAAAAAAGGTCAAAAATATGTCTTCTGTGTTTGTTGATCAATCTTTTGGGGTATAACCTACATTGGAGCTATAAGTTATTTATTCCTGCATAGGATCTGTGAAAAACTGGGTAAAAAAAAGTCTGAATGCACCTACTTCAGCTCAGTTAACAGACCAACCAACATCTGCCTACAGAAGTGCTTAACAAATCAGTTAAGGCCTTTGACTAGGACGACAGTTAAATGTCACCTAGGTCTAACAACAAATTTCAGTCTCCTGCTGTATTCAAACATCTCTGTGCACTTTTGCTGTATCAGTGAGCAAAAGCCTCATTTATGTAATGTTTATCCCAAGTAAGAGGTAGAGGGACACCAGACTACACACAAATGAAATGCTTCCCACTCACACAGCCTTTTGACTATACTATTTTACTCAGTTTCTTTGATCTGTTATTTTTCCTAAAGTATTCATCCATGTTTTAACTGCCTTCTCCTTACAAATATAGCAACTTCAGGTATTATTTTCCCTGGTATCATCTTTGCAAGTTAAGTCAAATCATAAACTAGTGAACTTCACCTTCAAAATATATAAAGCTGCTGCTATCAGTATCACAGATTTCAAGGAAGGAAAACCTACTAATCTCATCATAGTTCATAGGTTAAGTGCTAAGCTAGCTGCCCTTGCAGGCCGTTTTAAGCCTAGCCGGTTTCCTTTTAACTTCCCTTCAAATGTGAGAATCAAACCCTGTATCTTGTGTCTGTGTGGTAAACACCTTAACCATTATGCCAACCACCTATTATGAAGTTTCAAAATTCACTTAAAGCAGGATCATCCCAGATGCTGCCATAACAGGTAGCTTTACAACAGAATTTTATGCCCACTTAGATAAAAATCTATAGTTAGCAGTCCCCACCAGATCTAAATATAACAGAAAGTTTAAATACAAACTACCACAGTGGTCCACCAATACAAATATACTCTATAACAAAAGAAAATAAACACTTTAAAACACACATCAGATCAAGACTCTAATGTCAAGGAAATTAAATGGTCCTACAAATAGCAAAACAAGGAATCAGTCTTCATCAGCATTTAAACAAAATACTGTGAATAGATAGGCTCATTACCCAGTACCTTCTCCACCTCTGGAATAGATTCCTACTGCAAATTAAGAAGTGTAATACTCCACCTTCCTTCACACTAGAAATGGATGACTACTCACAAATTCACGCCAGGATTAACTGGCCTAGCCGTCTTCGAAAAAGGAGGCACTGTCTCAGGGTGCGTACTGCCGAAGTGAAATGGTCACTAGACTCAGTTGCCTTGACATAGTAAGGCCTTAAACTTTATTCTGTTGGCTGCCAAAAAAGAAATTACTAGAAAATGGAAATCAAAATCAAAACAAACTGTGTTAGAAGTACTGCATATTGTAAAAAATAAAAAAGAACTGGAAAAGGGGATCTTTATAATAGGGAAGGAGCAAATTGCATAGAAATAAAAGGAAGTTGTGGGAACAATGTTCAGGAGAAGGAGTAAGGTTTATGTGAAGGCAGACACGGAGTGCTTTATGTAATACTGGACTGTAAAGACACTAGTTATAAAGAAATAAATGTAATGTATAATTTGTGTAAATGGAAAATAAATGTAAATCCTCCCCCATACAGCATATCACCTTTTGTCCCCTCAGAGTCCTCTAGTGGCTTGAACTACCTCACCAGCTCACACATATTCACAACTCCCTATTACCCACAAACTAATAAACAAACCAAATGACTGTCCATCTCTTGCCAGCCTTCTACAACCATGAAACCCACAAAGAAGCTTGCACTGTTCTGACAAAGACCTTCTGCACATATCAAAATCCAATAACTCTGCAGGCTGATCCTTCTACTCCCATCAAGTGTCAAAAACCTGGAACTCCATCCCCCACCCCACAAGTGCGACAGCACTACTCATTAAAGTCATCCAAACTACTGCTGCAGTCTCACTCATCTCCCAACTCTGCAAATGGGATGCACCAGATTAGTGCGCACACAATTTTTTTCATATACACCTTTACTGAATTATCACTTGTGACATATGCAAATTCACATTTACATAAAAGCACTCAAACTGTATTAAGTAGTTCACATTTACAAACATTATACTTTATATTGCTATATATCATATAACCCAAGCAACATTACATAAATTACTCTTCTTCAACCTCATTCATGCTCATCTCCCCATATCCCCCCTCTTAACTGTACTGTAATGCATTCCCTTTCCCCCTTTTGCAATACTCCTTGACCCAAAACTACCCTTGTCTTATTTCTCAAATCTAGTTCTCTCACCACTATACTTCTCGTAAGACATATTTTCTATTGAAAATAGCAACAATATGGTTGCCTGTATACATTATCAAATTTAAAATACAGTTCTCCCTTTTTTGAAAAATGTTGTAAAGACTACTGTACATTATTGCCTTTTAAATGTTTGTGTCACTCCTATTGTTTGTACACTAAAGCCTTTCTACCTGGGCCTCTGGTGAAAAAGGGTTCTGTGCACAGATGGACCTTCCCTGTAAACAAAAAGTCAAGCAATTTTAATGCCTATCTTTTGCACCAATAAATCTTTCAGTGAAAAAGGGCAATCCCACAGACTCTGCCGGATAACCCTCTTGGGAGAGGCAAATTGGATTACAATAGGACTGTAGTTGGAAATATGCTGTAACTAAGTGCAGAAATCTCAAACAACCAAAAAACTAGAAGCATGGCTATCTTTTCTGCAAAGGTTTGCAGGCTGCCTCTGTTCCTACTTCAGAAACACCACCAAGTTCAAAGGAAGGCTCACAAAATATGTTAAAATCATCCTGATAACCAACCTGAGATATAACTAATTCACTGTTAACCTTATAGGTGTCACTGATAACTTTCTCATTCATACTGCTGTCCCCATAACACTCACAAAGAGGTTGAGACTGAATATGTGTGATGTTACTATAAACATTTTCAAATTTGCCAGTGTGATCGCATACAGTTACATCCCTATTATTTACATCAGGCTGCAAGTTTTTACTAAAGCCATCATTCTCCAAACTGACTGTTTGTCCTAAGTCATTCCTAAGGTCATCACTGGCAATATAATTTACATCTTCCATATTCAGCATCTGCTCCGCAGAGACACCAACTAAACCAGACAGTACACTTTCATAACATGGTTTTAACACTAAATCCAAGAGACCAGAAAGTACAGTTTTGTACCTACCATAAATGTAGATGTCCGAACTGGATAGCATCTGCAGTCATAACAAGTGGGTTGTCCTGTCCGGCCTGGCTGATGTCGCTCCACCCGGCGTCATCTCTGTTGGTCTGCCATTTTCCTCAGTGTTTCTTGCCCCAGATGCCAGTAGCCCTCTTGCAGGGTAAAATTTGGATAGATGCCAATGTTTCCAAATAGATAGAGGTAAACACAACAATAAGCATATATGTACATATATACAAACAAATACACCATAAAGACTCCCCAACAGCTAGCTATTAGGAGGTGACTGCAGATGCTATCCAGTTCGGACATCTACATTTATGGTAGGTACAAAACTGTACTATGTCCTTCATGGATGCATCTGCAGTCATAACAAGTGGGTAGAATACCATAGCGAACTAGGGAGGAGGATAGAATGAGGTCTTATGTTCTGTGGAATTGGTTTTCCATGGAAGGAGTAACAGTATCGTATGCAATTTCCTATCCATTTGGAGATTGTCTGTTTGAAAAAACTTTCCTTCCCTTCCTGTTGCATAGGCTACAAAAAGTTGGTCAGTCTTTCTGCTATTTTTGTCTATGTACATCAAGGTATGCAGGTATCTTTCCCTCTGTTTTGTGGGTTGGGAAAGAAGGTAGGTAGGTGGATTGCCTGGTTTAAAGATACTCTGGATACCACCTTAGGCATAAATGTAGGATTAGTCCTCAAGGAGACACTATCTTGGTGGAAGATTAGGAGGGTTGCACCGCCATTAAGGCCTGTAGTTCTGAAACCCTCCTTGCTGAAGTAATTGCCAGTAGGAAAGCAGTTTTCCATGACAGGTGTTGTAGGTCTGCTGTTGCTGCTGGTTCAAAGGGTGCTAGTGTCAACTTTTCTAGCACAAAGTTTAAGTCCCAAGCTGGTAATGGTGGTTTCATTACATTCTTGATTCCTCTGAGGAACAAAACAGGAGGATCAAAGCTGTATTCTGCTGAAATAGCTGATGCATGTATCTTGATGGAGGAGTAGGACAGGCCTGAATGAAGAAGTAGAATGTTAGGCATATCTATGTTTGACACATCTTTAAATGACAAACCTTTTCCATTTTCCAGCATAGTTCTTTCTTGTTGAAGGTCTGCTTCAAGAATAATGTCTTTAACTCTTTGGGAAAGTTCTGGATTAGCTGCTGCTATGTGATGTTCCATGCAGTCAGTTGCAGCGTTTTTAGGTTTGGATGTATGATGCTGTAGTTGTTCTGAGTTAACATCAAAGGCATCAGGACATGTTGTTCGAGACATGCTCTTCAGTAGTGGGTACCAGTGTTGTCTTGCCAGTTTGGGGCTATCAGGATTATCCTAGTAGTACCTTGTGTATCAAAGGAAGAGGTGGGCATATGCTGTTAGGGGGCCTTTCAGTTGAAGGAGTGAGTCCACTTTCCATGCTAGTGGAGCTGGTGATTGAGAGGTGATGCGAAGGGTCTATCTGTGGCATTCATTTTTTTTTTGGTCTCTCTGAAGATGTCCGGTGCAGCTTCCATTCGTGGAGCATCGAAGGGGGTTTCTGTTAGTATGTGCTAGAGTATTGTCTTTCCCGGTACAAATATTGCCTGTAACTGAACAGCATTTCTTTAGATTGATGTGCAGGTGAAGTTGATGCATTTGTCCAGCATGTGGGCCCCCATCCTAGGTCTGGGCGCATGCTGAGAGCCCCATAGGAACTCCTGTTTTAAGCATGGAATTAGTGGGATTTCTGTTTCTAGACTGTGTCTGTGTTGGGACCTGGGACCAAGATTATGCATGATGCCATGAGCCCAAGGCCTGTAGAAATTTTTTTGCTGTTAACTTGTTCAGTTTTTTTTAGTAGTGCCAAAAGTAAGGGAAGTTCTTTTTGTTTTCTGTAGTCAGGAATGCCATTTGTTGTACTGTGGGGTCATATTTTGATTTTTGGGACAATGATGATGTATTTATTTAAGGACAGGTCGAGAATTGGTCTCCAACTTTTTGGCACTTTCCACAGCTCTCATGTTTGCTAACTCCGTTATGTAGTGCCAGTTCTAACCTGTTGTATATTATTACATCTCTAATACATATTTCTTATCAAAAGATTCATCAGGTAGTTAGTTTTTAGTTAACTGATCAAGTAAAGGAGATTCTTCTTGGTGGGGAAGCAGCTGGAATGGATTCTTCAGCATCAGAATCTCAAAATTGGAGAAGATGTCTGATTCATCAGCAGAATCATCAGAAGACAGAGATTGAGGATAATTAAAGAAATTAAAATCTCCTGCCAAAGAAAGCATTTGAGAACTAGAAGCAACCACCGGTAAAGAGTGGGATTCGATTGTTCAATTGTAGCAGGGGCCTCAGTTGTAAGAAGAGAGTATAGCTGTACTTTGAGCAGTTTTTTTTGTTTTTTTTTGCCGAACCGAACTACAGCGGTTTGCTTTTTGCCCGTGGTTTTCGGCGAGCAGCGGGAGCGAGTGTCGGAAAATCAGCAAAAAAACTGAAAAAAAAACTCAACTTGTGCCGAACCGAAGCCGCGCCGGGTTGAAAGAGGCACAGGACAGGCAGGCTGCTTTAGCTGGGCTGGGCCTAACAACAAGGCAGACAGAGAGTGGAAATCTTTATGAGGTATTTGTTGTTATGACTGCAGATGCATCCATGAAGGACATCTATCAGCAGTTCGATTAGCAGAGGAAACGTTAATATGTCGTGAATTAACCCGACTGTTAGAACATTCAGTTTCCGCAACAGCTAGCTGCTCAACACTCCCACACACAGGGACAAAAGAAGCAAAAGAAGCATTGATATATCGTGAACTAACATGATTATCTAAACGGTTAATTACCGGAACAGCTTGTTGCTCTAAACTCCCATTCCTATAAACGCTTTCAAATTTGTCGGCATTGTCACGTACAATTACATCCCCATTTTTTGCATCGAGTTGCATGATTTTATTAAAACCATCATTCTCCAAAATTGCTGCTTGTCCTAAACTCGTACTAATATCAACTATCTGAATGGTTTGCGTCCTCCACATTCAGTGTCTGCTCCACAGGAACACTAACTGACTCAAATAATACACCTTCATAACTTTGTTTCACCGCTGGATCCAAAGAACCAAAACTGTTAGTTATATGAGTGGCAGGGGAAACATTTATATGTCGTAAACTACCACTACTATCTAAACATTCAGTATCCGCTGAAAATAACTGCTCAGCACTCCCACACTCAGTGGAAAATAAAACATCAGCATATCGTGAATTAACACGACTGTCTAAGCATTCAGCTGGTTGCTCTGCACTCCCATACGCACTACCAGTCAACGGGGAATAATCTCTTATACTTGCAGTATGTTCTAAAACAGTATCAGATAAATTTAACATTTTAACAGTTTCACATGTTTGCGCATTAAATTTAAATGCGCCAATGTCTTTTGACGAACTATCCTCTAGAAACCCACAATGCTCATACACATGTTCACTACCCTTTTTATAACTTTTTTTATAACTTTTTTTATCACTTTTTTTATCACTTTTATCAGAATGAAACAAATTTTCATCATGAAATTTAACATTAAATGGCGCACTTGCTGACAAAGCACGCTGACCATACAGGAAGTTTAAAGTCAGTTTTTTGACTGATTGCTAGCTTGCAAATGACTTGTCTTACCCTGTTGTTTTCTGGTTGATCTGGTCTGCACGTTGTATGTCCTGTTCCGAGAATTCTGATGTCCCTTCTGTTCTCTTCATTTATTTCCACATCCTCAGCTACAATGTCTTCAAATGAGTGTAAATGAAATTTAACTTATATTTGTTGATTTAATATATATTAAAAATGAAGTTTTGTAATATTGATAAGTTAAGGTGACTAATAGGTTGTTATATTTATACACATATTTAAATGAAAAGAATCTATTGTATTAATGAAATGTATTAATTACATTTGGAGTATTTAGTTTAGTTTATATTTTGTAATTAATATTCATAAATTTTGTAAAATAAGAAAAAAAGAAAAACAGAAAAAATGTGTTGTAAATAGTCAAATAGAAATGTTTCTTTCCTTGGAATATATTTCAGTGGTGAGAGAGTTAAAATGTTTGACATAATGATGTTTAATTGATTAACTGATGCTTAATTAATTAATTAATTAATTAATGCATATATAAAAGAACACTGAAAATGTCAAAGTATGTCCCATTGAAGGCGAACAGCTAAGGTACCAGGACGGAAAGAATAAAGATGGATACCAACTACTTCTGTGTCTTCCTTTGAACTTGGTGGTGTTTCTGAAGTTTCTGAGGTATTTGAGGTTTGTTCTCCAGAGGTGTATTGTTTCTGAAGATGCCTCTGTTCCTAACTTGAATAACTTTTGTTAGGGATGCAAACCCCAATCTAAATGAAGGTTGGCATAGTGGTTAACACATTTTTAGCTCACAGATACAGAGTTTGATTCTGACCTCTAATAGTCATATACCCTTGTAACAGTCTGCAGACAGATAGGCTTTTGGGCTTGGGGGTTGACATAACTGTTAAGGTGCTTACCACAAAGACACAAGGTACAGGGTTTGATTCTTGGGAAGCATGGCTAGGCTTAAAAAGGCCCCCTGGTGTTGTTAGCCTAGTAATCACCTATAAACCTATAAAGTATCAAAGATACGAAGATACAATGTGGCACATGGATCTTTGCAGGACAGATATTATGACAATAATTTGGAGGCCAGCTCTATTCTGGGGATGTCCACAACTCCAGACGTCATGCTGGATACTCAAGCATCCACCTGCAGCTAGCTACCAGGTATAATGAATGATAAAGCAGTGACTTAGGATGAATATCACACTAATCATATAATGACTAAAACCACAGAACAATAAAACAACCAGAATTTATCCAGCCATACACAGACCCTTTTTTCCATTGTTGCACATGGGGTCAAGGTGTCATTTCAAGAGTGACAATCATCTAGAGCCAAGGTTTACACCACCAGATGGCTAGCCCTTCAGCAGTAAATATTTACAATAAACTATGCACCTTTAACTCAAATGCAACAAACACATGCATTCCTTTTTTACTAAACAGAGTACACCTTTACAGTCTAAGTGATAAGACATGGGGTATGTAAAATGTTTAAACCATGACTAATGCATCCAAAACAAACATTAAAACTACTTGTCTACGACACGGTTTACCGCACTTACAAAGTACGGTTTCTTTCTACCCTGTACTGGACAGTTATCACGCAAAGTTAAGAATTTCCAGGCTTCTTGTTACTTGTCATATAAAATTCTTATCCAATTATCATACCCCCATGAGCTGCTACATGCACTTACTGCATGCTTCTGCAATCTTGCTTAGGTTCCAGAGTGTTAAGGACAGAAATGGAGATGGAAAGGAGGTGCAAAAGTCCCATAATTCTGTGAATCAGATGGAACAGTAAGACAGATCTGCAAACCAGTTACGTCAAAGGAAGGATGAATTCAAGGACAGAGAAGAGCACACCTGGACATGAAATCAAATGCTTGCATGTGTCTGGGGGAGGGGGGGGGGGCCTGCAACCCAGCATGCAGTTATACAGCACACACATTCCCTGCCTTTTTTGTTTTTACATTTGTTAACCAAATAAGCCACTGGTCATACAACTACCTTTTTCAGGGCTGATGAGAAAAGTACAGTTGTGTACACTTACCATAAATGTAGATGTTTGAGTGTATTCACTGTTGCAGTCATCACACTTGGGTTATCTGCCTGCAGGTAGCCCTCAGTCGGCCCGAATACTAGAGTCTTGGGATTTGTGCATCAGATGCAGTCGCCTCATCCATGACGTCAGGTCGTCAGGGGTACAAAACATGCATCCGTCACCATTACATCAGTTTTTCTTGACCCAGATGTCAGGAGCCACCAAAATAGGAAGCAATCAAATGGTGTAGAACACGTCCAGTAAAAAGTAAATACAATTTCCACAAAATATGGCCAAAAAAAGAGGATAGGTAGAAAGTATAGAAAGACAGGGGGCTGGAGGGAGGGTAACCAGGACTGCAACAGTGAGTACACTCGAACAGCTACATTTATGGTAAGTGTACACAACTGTACTAAGTTCTTTGTGTTTCACTGTTGCAGTCATCACACACGGGTTGATTCTCAAAGCTGAGAAAGGGTGGAGGCAGTCAAGAAGTAGTAGGGCTGGCTAGCAGGCCTTGTAAGACTGCTGTGGTAAATACAGCTCTGGATTTGGAAAAGATAGGTAAGTGGTAATGCTTGGTGAAGGTGTGTACAGAAAGTACAGTTTTGTACCTACCATAAATGTAGATGTCCGAACTGGATAGCATCTGCAGTCATAACAAATGGGTTGTCCTGTCATCAGGCAGCCCTTTGGTCGGCCGGATTCCAAAGTCTGGGTCCGGCTTCGGCTGATGTCGCACTTCACCCGACGTCATCTCTGCTGGTCTTCGGGTATAAAGGCATCAGCCAACGCCATTTTCCTCAGTGTTTCTTGCCCCAGATGCCAGTTGCCCTCTTGGAAGGCTAAATTTTGGATAAATGCCAATGTTTCCAAAAAGATAGAAGGCAAACACAAAAAATAAGCATGTATGTACATATATACAAACAAATACACCATAAGAGACTCCCAGCTAGCTATTTGGAGGGTAAATACCCTAGGAGTACCACAGAGGGAAGGAGGAGGGTAATCCTGACTGCAGATGCTATCCAGTTCGGACATCTACATTTATGGTAGGTACAAAACTGTACTATGTCCTTCATGGATGCATCTGCAGTCATAACAAATGGGTAGAATACCATAGCCAACTAGGGGAGGAGGAAGGAAAAATTATGGTGTGGTTAGGATCCCTTGCAGTACAGCAGTGGCAAACCCTGCTCGGGATCTAGAATACAGAGATAAATTATAATGCTTGGCAAATGTATGCACGGAGGTCCAAGTAGCCGCCTCAATAATGTCCTTGGTTGCCACTCCTCATAAGAAAGCTGTGGTAGTGGCTGTAGCCCTTGTAGAATGAGGCCTTATGTTCTGTGGAATTGGTTTTCCATGGTAGGAGTAACAGAATCGTATGCAATTTCCTATCCATTTGGAGATTGTCTGTTTGGAAATTGCTTTTCCTTCCCTTCCTGTTGCATAGGCTACAAAAAGCTGGTCAGTTTTTCTGTTACTTTTGGTTCTGTCCAGGTAGTAGCGTAGCTGTCTATGTACATCCAAGGTATGCAGCATTCTTTCCCCTCGGTTTTGTGGATTGGGGAAGAAGGTAGGTAGGTGGATTGCCTGGTTTAAAGACACTCTGGATACCACCTTAGGCATAAATGTAGGATTAGTTCTCATGGACACCCTATCTTGATGGAAGATTAGGAAGGGTTGTACTGCCATTAAGGCCTGAAGTTCAGAAACCCTCCTTGCTGAGGTAATTGCCAGTAGGAAAGCAGTTTTCCATGACAGGTGCTGTAGATCTGCTGTTGCTGCTGGTTCAAACGGAGGGAGTGTCAACAAAGTTCAAGTCCCATGCTGGTAATGGTGGTTTCCTAGGAGGTTTTACATTCTTGATCCCTCTGAGGAACTGCCTGAGTAGAGGATGTGAAAAGACAGGTGGATCAAAGCTGTATTCTGCTGAAATAGCTGATGCATGTATCTTGATGGAGGAATAGGACAGGCCTGTATGTAGAAGCTCTGCCAAATACTCCAGAATGTTAGCAATATCTATATTCGACACATCTTTTCCTCTTTCAGCACTCCAAATGACAAACCTTTTCCATTTTCATGCATAGTTCCTTCTTGTTGAAGGTCTGCGGGCTTCAAGGATAATGTCTTTAACCCTTTGAGAAAGATCTGGATTAGTTGCTGCTATGTGATGTTCCAGGCAGTCAGTTGCAAAGTTTTTAGGTTTGGATGCATGATGCTGTAGTTGTTCTGAGTTAACATCAAAGGCATCAGGGGTATTGACCACATTTTCTCCCGAGACATGCTCCTCAGCAATGGGTACCAGTGTTGTCTTGGCCAGTTCGGAGCTATCAGGATTATCCTTGGACGTTCCTCCTTGATTTTTAGTAATACCCTGTGTATCAAGGGAAGAGGTGGAAATGCATATGCTGTCAGACCTTTCCAGCTGAAGGAGAGCGAATCCACCTTCCATGCAAGTGGGTGGAATGTCCTTGTGCAGAATTTTTGAGCTGGTGATTGAGAGGAAGCGAATAGATCTATTTGTGGCATTCCCCATTTCTTTGTGATGGTCTTGAAGATGTCCGGGTGTAGCATCCATTCGTGAGCATCCGAGGTGGTTCTGCTTAACGTCTGCTAGAGTGTTCTCCTTTCCGGTACAAATATTGCCTGTAACTGGATGTTGTAGCTGAGTGCCAGATTCCAAAGGTCCAAAGTCATTCTGCATAGGGGTATGAATGAGTGCCTCCCTGTTTGTTGATGTACCACATGACTGTGGTGTTGTCTGTCCTTATCATCAAATGGCCTTCTTTGAGGAATGGTCTGAATTTTTGGATTGCCAGTTTTACTGCCAGCATTTCTTTTGGTTTATGTGCAGGTGCAGCTGGTCCTGAGTCCACAATCCTTGCGCATTTGTCCAGCATGTGCCCCCATCCTAGGTCTGAGGCGTCTGTTGTGATGGTTTGGCTTGTTCGAAAGTTGTGGAAGGGTAGGCCTGGGTTTGACTGGCATGCTTGAGCCCACCATAGGAACTCCTGTTTTAGGCATGGGATTAGTGGTATTTCTGCTTCTAGGCTGTGCCTGTGTTGGGACCATAAATTCTTTAGGTACCACTGTAGTTTTCTCATATGCAGTCTGGCATGTGGGACCAAGATTATGCATGATGCCATGAAGCCCAAGGCCTGCAGAACTTTTCTTGCTGTTAGTTTGTTCTGTTTTGTTAATGCCAAGAAGTAAAGAGGGAATTCTTTTTGTTTTTCTGCAGTTAGGAATGCCATTTGTTTTACTGTGTCCAATTCCGCGCCCAAGAATGTTCTTGTTTGGGATGGTATCAGCCTTGACTTTTGTAAATTGACTGTGTATCCCAGGGCTTGTAGCAAGTAAATGACCCTTTGTAAATCTGTTGTCAGCTTGCTTTTGTTGTCTGCTTGTAGCAGGCAGTCGTCCAGGTATGGATAAATTTGGATTCCCTGTAGTCTGCAGTGGGCGATTACTGATGCCAGGCATTTTGTGAATACTCTGGGTGCAGTAGATAAGCCAAAGGGCAATGCTGAGAATTGATAATGCTCTGATCCTGCAAGAAATCTGAGGTATCTTCTGCAATTTGGTTGAATGGGGACGTGCAGGTATGCCTCCTTGAGATCTAGAGTTACCAGCCAACACTCCTTGCCCAGCATGGGAAGAAGTTGCTGTAGGGTCAGCATTTTGAATTTTGGGACAATGATATATGTGTTTAAGATGGACAGATCGAGAATAGGTCTCCAACTTTTTTCTACTCTTTCCACAGCTCTCATCTTTGTTAATTGCGTTATCTGCTGTAGAGCTTCTATTTTTTTATTTGGAGGCAGGTTTGGCATTCCTCTTTTGACTGGTAAGGTGTGGAAGTGGAACCGGTAGCCTTGGTCTATGGTTTGCAAAATCCACTTGTCTTTTGTGATATAGTGCCAATTTTTCGAAAATAAGGCTAACTTTCCGCCTAAAGGTGCTGCTATTTGCTCCCTGGTAGGCGGAGTTAGAGCCAAGTCACTGTGATTGTCCTGTTGCAGTGGTAGTGGTTGTGTCTGTGCCTCTGTTATTACCTGGCCACTGTCGTCCTCTGTAGGCACCTCCTCTGGATTGATTTCTGCCTCTGGAGCGTCTATTCCTGCCCCTTTGGGATCTTGTGGAGTCAGGAAAGGACCAATTTTTGGCACGCCAGTTCCTGCTAAACCTTGGGGGCTGAACCTGTAAGAAATCTTTAACTGTTTGTACAGATTTTGCCTTTTCTTCCATTTTCTTCATTACCTGCTGGGCAGGTGTACCAAATAAACTGGCCTTATCCATAGGAGCATCTAATAGCTTAGCTTTAACATGATCTGGTAAGACCTGCTCTTTCAACCATGCATGTCTTCTTATCACTGTGCCAGTCATGGCTGATCTAAATGAAGCCTCCAGTGCATCATAGCCACATTTTAAGGAATGGTTACTAACCTGTTGTATGTTATTCACCATTTCTAATACATATTTCTTATCTATAGATTCATCAGAGGATAGTTTTTTAGTTAACTGATCAAGCATAAACTCTTGGTATTGGATCATGTGAAACTGACAGTTTAAAGCTCTAGCTGAGAGAGTAGCAGAAGTGTAAACTTTTTTACCCCATCTGTCTAAAGACCTGGATTCCCTTTCTGAAGGAATAGGGTTTTTTGCTGTGGTCGAGGCTACTGCCTTAGGCCCCTGGGAAATAGTTTCAGGGTCTGCCAGTGGGGCCTTGTATAGGTGGTGATGAGTGTCTGGTACCCTGTAAAATCTATCAGGTTTGGCAGGGGCTGGAGGTAAAGAATCAGGAGCAGTGCAGACATCATTAAATGCATCATCCACAACAGGCAAAACAGGAGGAATAGCTAAGGGCCTATGTTGTGGTAAGTGCAGAAAGTCCTAAGCCTTTTTCTTGAATCTGAGAAATCTTGTCCCTGCCATTGAAATTGCTCTCTCATGGCATGTAAGGTTTCCCCAAAGGAAAATTCCTCTGGTGGAGAGGCAGCTGGAATGGATTCTTCAGCATCAGAGTCTTCATAAGTAGAAAAAGGATCCTCTGGCTGTTTTGTAATGTCGGAGTCATCCGCAGAATCATCAGAGGACACTGGCTCGGGGGGCTCTGTCCTAGGTCTCTTTTCTGGGGGCTGAGAGGCCCTGTCTGGGTGAGATTGGGATCCCCTAATTAAGGATATTAAATCTTCTGCCAAAGTAAGCATTTGTGAACTGGAAGTGGGCCTGTGTGAGGGAGGTTTAACAGGCACTGACTTAGCAGATTTGGCTGCTTTAGCCCTGGCAAAGGCCTTGATAGACATGGCTGCAGGGGGTCTAGCAGCACCACGTGCTGGGGTAGAGACATCCAAAGGGATGGTGTCTGATAACTCACTAGAAGCCACAGTTGTAGGCAAAATTTCTGAGGCCGATTCAGGTAAAGTAGCAGGAGCCTCAGTAGTAGTCATGGATTCGCTGAAGATTGACCAGTTTTCGGTTTCGCCGAAACCGAGACACTCGCTTGCTTAACCGTGGTTTCGGCGAAACCGCGGACCGCGAGTGTCGGTCTTTTCTTGCGTTTTTTAACAATTTGGGTAGTCGGAGGATCCGACGGCATAATGTACGCAAAGTCTGAGCCAAAAAACTGTTCAGCAAACTCCGACCGACGCCTTAGCGTTCGTCGGTTGAAGGAAGCACAGGCCGAACAGGCTGCTACGTCGTGGTCTGGGCCTAAGCAAGGCAGACAGTAAGAGTGGAAATCTTTATGAGGTATTTGTTTCCCACAAGTTAAACAGTTATTGAATTTTTCTGACATCGGCTGAGGCAAGAAAGAGTCCCCAACGGGGTACTTAGCTTTTTAGAAGTCTTCGAAGTAGTATTCGGTAGTAGTAATCTCTGGATCTGACCGACCGGCACTTGCGAACAGCTTCTGCTTCGGGCGCCACGCGGCAAGAAAGACTGAGGAAAATGGCGTTGGCTGATGCCTTTATACCCGAAGACCAGCAGAGATGACGTCGGGTGAAGTGCGACATCAGCCGAAGCCGGACCCAGACTTTGGAATCCGGCCGACCGAAGGGCTGCCTGACGACAGGACAACCCATTTGTTATGACTGCAGATGCATCCATGAAGGACATCTCCAGGATGCAGCTTCCAGGATGTCCCTGTTAGGGACTCCCCCAAGAAAAGCTGCAGAGGTTGAGGTAGCCCTAGTGGAATGAGGCCTGATCCCCTGTGGGGTAGGTTTTCCATGGTGTTTGTAGCAGAAATGGATGCAGTGTGCTATCCATTTAGAAATGGTTTGTTTCTAAATGGCCTTGCCCTCTTGCCCCTGTAGCAAAGCTTGACAGCAGCTAGTCAGATTTTCTGAAAGGTTAAGTCATGTCAAGGTAGAACCTGAGCTGTCTGTGCACGTCCAAGGAGTGCAGGATCCTTTCCCCTTTATTCTGAGGATTAGGAAAAAAGGTTGGCAAACAGATGGACTGGTTTAAAGCCACACTGGATACCACCTTGGCCATAAAAGATGGGTTAGTCCTGAGGGAAACCCTGTCCGCATGAAAGATAATGAAGGGTTCCACAGCCATAAGGGGCCTGCAACTCAGACACTCTTCTTGCTGAAGTGATGGCTAGCAGTAAGGCTATTTTCCAAGAGAGGAATTGTAACTCTGCTGTAGCAGCAGGCTCAAAAGGGGGGAAGCGTGAGCTTCTCTAGTAGAAAGTTAAGGTCCCAGGCAGGAGTGGCAGCTCTCCTCGGGGGGGGGGGGGGGTCTTAAATTGTAAGCTCCTCTCGGGAACTGTTTGACCAGAGGGTGAGAGAAGAGGGGTGGCTCAGTATTGTAATGAGCTGAGATTGCAGAGGCATGAATCTTAATTGATGAGAAGGAAAGGCCTTTGTGGAGCAGCTCTGCTAGGTAATCTAGGAATTTAGGCAAGGAGGGCACGGCTGTGTCCTTCCCTTGAGACTGGCTCCAAGAACAGTATCTATTCCACTTTTCTGAATTGGATTTCCTAGTACTGGACCTCCTGACCTCAAGGATAACATCCACCACCTGTTTGCTGAGGGTTGCTGGTGATGTATTCAGGGAATAAGCCAGGCTGCCAGGTTCAGGGTTTGCAGGTGAGGATGCAAAATCTGTCCCTCCTGCTGGGACAGCAGAGAGGGGGTCTGCTGTAGGTGCCATGGTGGCACTGCTGTCACACTGCGTAGGAGTGGGATCCAGTGCTGACGTTGCCAGTCTGGTGGAATAAGGACTGCCCTTGGCCTGTCCTGTTTGATCCTGAGGAGCACCTTTGGAAGGAGGGGCAGAGGGGAAAAGGCATAGATTGAGAGGTTTTCCCATGTGAAGGATAGAGCATCCACTTAACAAGCTTGTCTGTGGGGAATTCTGGTGCAAAATTTGTTTAGTTGATGGTTTTGGGGGGATGGAAAAAGGTCCATCTCTGGTGTTCCCCACCTGTGTATCAGAAGTTTGAATGAGTTTGGTTCCAGTTTCCACTCGTGTGGGTCCATTAGATTTTTGCTTAAGTTGTCTGCCAGTGAATTTTGCTTGCCTGGCAGGAAAGTACAGTTTTGTACCTACCATAAATGTAGATGTTCGAGTGCTAATACAGCTGCAGTCATAACAGATGGGTTCTCCTGCCGTCAGGCGGGTCCTCGGTCAGCCGAATTCCAAAGTCTAGGTCCGGCGTCGGTTGTCGTCGCTTCTTCCCTGATGTCAGTGCGACAGGGGTATAAAAGAACCAGCCGACGCCATTTTCTTCAGTTTTTCTTGCCCCAGATGTCAGGTGCCCCCAGAAGGAAGGCAATACATAAATTTGTGTAATTAGCAATGCCATATAATCAAAATATAGTAGTGCAAGCAAATACATCATGAATGAATACCACAATCTGGTTGCATGAGGATGTGTTAGCCTATAGGCCTGTCCCAAGAGGGGAAGGAGGGAGGGAAACCTGAACTGCAGCTGTATTAGCACTCGAACATCTACATTTATGGTAGGTACAAAACTGTACTATGTTCATTGTGCATACAGCTGCAGTCATAACTGATGGGTAGAATCCCAAAGCTAAGAAAGGGGTGGTAGGCACTAGGAGGAACTAGGAGGAGCCAAAATGCCCTGCAAGACTGCAGTGGCAAAGCCTGCTCTAGATTTGGAGTATAATGGTAGGTTGTAGTGCTTGGAGAAGGTATGCAGAGAACTCCAAGTGGCTGCTTCCAAAATATCCTTGGTAGGAACTCCTCTGAGGAAGGCTGCAGAGGTGGCTATGGCCCTGGTGGAATGAGTTCTAATGCCTGTAGGAGTTCTAATGCCTGTAGGAACAGTTTTGCCATGAAAGGAATAGCAAAAGCGTATGCAGTGGGCTATCCATTTTGAGATTGTCTGTTTGGAAATTGGATTTCCTTGAGCTCCTACCGCATAGGACACAAAGAGCTGTTCTGATTTTCTGAAAGACTTTGTTCTGTCCAAATAATAACGCAGTTGTCTGTGGATGTCCAAGGAATGTAGTAATCTCTCCCCTTTGTTTTGAGGATTAGGATAAAAAGTAGGTAAATGTATGACCTGATTTAAAACTACCCTGGATACCACTTTAGGCATAAAAGACGGGTTGGTTCGTAAGGAAACTCTGTCCTGATGGAAGATGATAAAAGGCTGGACAGCCATGAGAGCCTGTAGTTCTGAAACTCTACGAGCTGAGGTGATAGCCAGAAGGAAAGCTGTTTTCCAGGACAAATATTGCAAATCTGATGAGGCAGCTGGCTCAAAGTGAGGCAAGGTCAGTTTTTCCAGAATGAAATTAAGATCCCAAGCAGGTATTAGTTGTTTCCTTGGAGGTCTTAAATTCTTAGCCCCTCTGAGGAACTGTCTTAAGAGAGGGTGAGAGAACAAAGGTGGATCAGTGTTGTATTCTGCAGAAATGGCTGAGGCATGGATTTTGATGGAGGAGAATGAAAGTCCACTGCTTAGCAGCTCAGCCAAATATTGTAGTATTTGAGATAAATTCAGATTTCCTGGATCCTGGCCCTTTTTCTCATTCCAGACACAAAACCGTTTCCATTCGTGTGGATCTGTCATATTCCTGCTTAGGTTGTCTGCCAGCGTGTTTTCCTTGCCTGGCAAGTACTGTGCTTGTAGTTCCATTTGTAAGTCCATGGCCATGTTCCAAAGTGACATGGCCAGTCTGCATAGGGGGTAAGAATGTGTTCCTCCCCGTTTATGTACCACATAACTGTGGTGTTGTCCATTCTTATCAATAGTTGACCTGGTTGTAGAAGGTCCTTGAAAGCTATAATAGCATTTATTACTGCTAGCATTTGCTTTTGATTGATGTGAAGGTGCTTTTCTTTTTGGGACCATTTGCCCTGAATGCACCGATCTGTCATGTGCGCCCCCCAGGCGTAGTCCGAGGCATCTGTTGTGATGACTTGATTTGCTTGAGGCTTGCTGAATGGAAGACCTGTGTTTGTTTGACATGCTTGAGCCCACCACAGAAATTCCTTTTGCAGACATGGAATTAGTGGTATTACTGTTTCCAAACTGTGGCTGTGTTGAGATCATATGTTTTTCAGGTACCATTGTAGTTTCCTCATATGCAGCTTTGCACATGGGATTAGTAAGATGCAAGATGCCATGAATCCCAGAGCCTGCAGGATTTTCCTTGCAGTCAGCCTGGTGCAATTTGCTAGTGTTCTGAAGTATTGAATTAGTTGCCCCTGCTTCTCTGGCGTAAGGTAGGCCATCTGGGTGTTTGTATCCTAATTGGCACCCAGGAAAATTATCTTCCGAGAGGGTATTAACCTTGATTTCTTTTTGTTGACTGTGTATCCCAGAGAGTTCAACAACATTATTACATAAGCCAGATGTTTCAGAAGAATGTGCTTGCTGTCCGCTTGGATCAGGCAGTCGTCCAAATAGGGGTATATTTGTATCCCTTGAAGTCTGCAGTAGGCAATTACTGATGCCAGGCATTTCGTGAATACTCTGGGAGCAGTAGATAAGCCAAAGGGCAATGCAGAGAATTGATAATGGGTTGAACCTGCAAGAAATCTGAGGTACCTTCTGCAATTTTGTCTGATTGGGACATGCAAGTATGCCTCCTTGAGGTCCAATGTTACCAGCCAAGACTCCTTGCCCAGCATGGGAAGAAGTTGCTGTAGAGTGAGCATCTTGAATTTTGGTACGAGTAGAAATGTGTTTAGGATGGATAGGTCCAAAATAGGTCTCCAATCTTTTCCCTTCCTTGGTACCAGAAATAGCCTGGAATAAAAACCTTGACCTTGTTCGTGCGTAGGTACCTCTTGAATAGCTTTCATGTTTATGAGATCTGTAATTTGCCTTTGTGCCTCTGCCCTTTGATTGTGTGGCAGGTTTGGCATGCCTCTCATTTTTGGAAGGGTGTGAAAATGGAATTTGTATCTTCTGTTTATAACGTCCAGGATCCATTTGTCCTTTGTGACAATATGCCAATTTTTTGAAAATAATGCCAGCTTTCCTCCTAAGGGGGCTGCCATTTGAGACTTGGTTGGCATGCAAAGGGGAAAGTCATTGGGTTTGCTTTCTGAAAGATTGCGAGTTATCCTCACCACCTCTTTGTGTAGGAGCTTGCCATTGTCTGCCTCTAAACGATCCTTGGGATTGTCCTCTGCCCCTCGGGCGCCTGTATCTGCCTCTTTGGGATCTGTCCGTGGCAGGAAAGGACCAGTTTTTGGAAGGCCAATTTCTACTAAAACGTAGGGGTTGTACCTGTAGAAAATCTTTCACAGTTTGCATTGATTTAGCCTTTTCCTCCATTTTCCTTAATACCCCCTCAGCATTAGCACCAAATAGTACATCCTTTTGAAGAGGGGCGTCTAGTAATTTAGCTTTGACATGATCAGGCAAGGCTTGTTCCTTGAGCCAGGCATGCCTACGTATGACTGATCCAGTAACAGCAGCTCTACACGAGGCCTCTAGAGCATCAAAACCACATTGTAAGGTATGCTTACCCACTTGTTCTGCACTATGTATCAAATCCTGCAACTCCTTCAAGTCTGGTTGTTCAGGTTGTGACATTTTACTTTTCAATTGTGATAACAAAAACTGTTGGTATTTTAGCATATGGAACTGACAGTTTAAGGCCCTCATGGTTAAGGTAGCCGAGGTATATACCTTTTTTCCCCACCTTTCTAAGGATCTGGAATCTCTCTCAGAAGGTAATGGATTTTTAGCAATGGAGGCCTTAACTCCCTTGGGGCCCTGTGAGATGGTTTCTGGGTCAGCAGCATGGCTTTTGTATAGAAACTGGTGTGAGTCAGGAACCCTGTAGTACCTGTCAGGCTTAACTGGAGCTGGAGGTAGAGAGTCCGGGTTAAGGCAGGCCTCCGAGTAAACATCTAGGATGTCCAAGACAGGAGGTATAGCCAGAGGCCTGTGCTGAGGTAGCAAGAGAAATTCCCTAAGCCTTTTCTTGGAATCTGAATAATCTTGGCCTTCCCAGTGGAAGTGTTCCCTTAAGGTATGCAAAGTTTCCCCAAATGAGTAATCCTCAGGGGGGGGGGGATACAGAAGGGATTGACTCCTCCGCATCAGAATCTTCAAAAGGGGAGTAAGAATGTTCCTGATCATCAGAGTGCTCTGAAATAATGGAGCCCTGATCAGAGGAGGGGCAATCTTCCTCCACTCTGGGCCTTTTGTCCGGTGGGGGCTGAGAACCTCTGATAAGAGTAATTAAATCCTCAGCCATTTTAAGCATCTGTTTCTTAGGCATGGGGCCTGGAGATGGGCCCTGTGTAGCTGGTTTCTTAGAGTGCATGGTTGCTTTAGACTTAGTGAAAGCCTTGATGGAGAAAGAAGAGGAAGGTCTGAAGATACCTTGAGTGGAGGTGGACCTGTCCACATTCTGAGTTTCAACGCCAAGAGTGGCTTCGGTATCTGCAGTCGGGGTGTGGGCCGAGGAGCCTGCGACCTCGGGCACAGGAGACACCGTCAAAGAAGTGTCGTCGGTAGTCAGGGGCTGAGTAGGCGCCTCGCTGAGAACCGGAGCACATGTAGTCGGCTTTGGTGTGGTGTCGGTAGAGGCCGCGGACCTCGTGTGTCGGTCCTTATCTTTGCGTTTTTTAGACAAAACTAGAGTCTGAGTATCCGACAACATAATATAGTTAAATGCTTTCCCAAAATAATGCTGGGCGAACTCTGCCCGACGCTTAATGGTGCGTTTGTTGAATGTAGCACAAAAACGACAGACCGAGACGTCGTGGTCTGGGCCTAAAGGTATACAGAGGGAATGGAAATCCTTATGCGGTATTTGCTTCCCACAAGAAATACAATTATTAACTTTGTCTGACATCGGTCTGAGGCAAGAAAAGTTTCCCCAACGGGGTACTTAGCTTTTAAGAAGACTTCGGTTTCCAAATTTTCATAATCTCAGGAGCTGGCCGACCGGCACTTGCGAACTGCTTCTGCTTCGGGCACCACGGCAAGAAAGACTGGAGAAAATGGCATCGGCTGGTTCCTTTATACCCCTGTCGCACTGACGTCAGGGAAGAAGCGATGACAACCGACGCCGGACCTAGACTTTGGAATTCGGCTGACCGAGGACCCGCCTGACGGCAGGAGAACCCATCAGTTATGACTGCAGCTGTATGCACGATGAACATCCTGGACTAAAGCAGTGAAGACACTCTAACATCTACATTTATGGTAGGTACAAAAAGTACAGTTTTGTACCTACCATAAATGTAGATGTTCGAAGATCCACATTGCTGCAGTCATAACTTATGGGTAGTCCGCTGTCCTCGGTCGGCCCGAATGCCAAAGTATTAGGCTGACGTCGGTCATGGGCGCTCAGATCTGACGTCAGAGCGTCAAGGTATTAAAGCGCATGACCGACGTCATTTCCTCAGTCTTTTCTTGCCCCAGATGTCAGAAGGTCCTAAAAATAAAGGCAACAGCCAAAAATAGCATAACTCCCTAAAACCATGCACAAAAAACAGCTACAACCCAAACCATACAACCACTCCAAACTACAGAGGGGAAGGAGGGAGGGTAAATTGGACTGCAGCAATGTGGATCTTCGAACATCTACATTTATGGTAGGTACAAAACTGTACTATGTTCTTCATCTCACATTGCTGCAGTCATAACTTATGGGTAGAATCCCAAAGCAGAGGTAAAGGGAGGCTGGCAAAATCATAAAGCATTGGGAGCTGCCAAAATGCCCTGTAAGACTGCAGTGGCAAATCCAGCCCTAGATTTGGAATAAAGAGGAAGATGGTAATGTTTAGAAAAAGTGTGCACTGAACTCCAAGTAGCTGCTTCCAAAATATCTTTAGTAGCTACCCCCCTTAAAAAAGCAGTAGAAGTGGCAGTAGCCCTAGTGGAATGAGGCCTGATTCCAGCTGGAATCTCCTTACCATGATGCAAATAACAAAAAGCAATACAAAGGCCAATCCACTTAGAAATAGTTTGTTTTGAAACATGTTTCCCCTGAGAACCCAAAGCAAAAGAAACAAACAACTGCTGAGACTGTCTGAACCCTTTAGTCTTGCTCAAATAATAACGCAACTGCCTGTGAATATCCAAAGTGTGCAAAATTTTCTCCCCTTTATTTTGGGGATCTGCATAAAAAGTAGGCAAATGAATAGATTGGTTCAAGGCCACATTTGAAACCACTTTAGGCATAAAAGTAGGATTAGTACGCAGAGATACCCTGTCCTTATGAAAAATTAGGAAGGGTTCAACTGCCATTAGAGCCTGTAATTCAGAAACCCTTCTAGCAGACGTAATGGCCAACAAAAAAGCAGTCTTCCAAGACAAAAACTTTAACTCAGCTGTAGCTGCAGGTTCAAAAGGAGGCAAAGTAAGTTTTTCCAACACAAAATTGAGATCCCAGGCAGGAGTAGGAGCTCTACGCGGGGTTCTTATGTTCTTTGCCCCTCTAAGGAATTGCTTAAACAAAGGAAGAGAGAACAATGGTGGGTCACAGTCATAGTGAGCAGAAATGGCTGCAGCATGAACTTTTATAGAGGAGAAAGACAAACCCTTGTCCAATAATTCTGTAAGATATTGAAGAGAAACACTCAAATCAGGCCTAGAAACATCAAAGCCCTTTGCTTTGCTCCAAATAAAAAATCTCCTCCATTTATCAGCATAAACTTTTCTTGTACTAGGCCTCCTGGCCTCCAAAATAACATTCAAAACTTGTTGAGGAAGCTGCGACCCTCCAGGTTCTAAAACAGAATAAGCCAGGCTGTGAGATGCAGGGACTGAATCCTGACATTGAGGAAATGATTGCCCTCCTGAGTCAAAAGGTGTGGAATCAAAGGCAAAGGGTAAGGAGGTTCCTGTACTAAACTCCTCAGCAGAGGGTACCAGTGCTGTCGAGGCCAGTCTGGAGCTATTAGAATCATGGAGGGCTTGTCTTGTCTGACCTTCAAGAGAACCTTTGGAAGTAGAGGCAGAGGCGGAAAGGCATAGACGTGAAGATTGCTCCAACTGAATGATAGAGCATCCACTTTCCAAGCTGTGGGATGAAACATCTTTGTGCAAAACTTTGGCACCTGGAAATTTAGTGGAGAAGCGAACAGATCTATGCCTGGAGTCCCCCATATCATTGTCAACTGTCGAAATACATGAGGATCCAATTTCCACTCGTGGGGATCCACTATCCGCCTGCTTAAAACATCTGCTAAGGAGTTCTGTGCTCCTGGCAGAAACCTTGCTTGAAGAGTGAGTTGCAAACTGAGAGCAGTCTCCCACAAGATCATAGCTTGCCTGCAAAGAGGGTACGAATGGGTTCCCCCTTGCTTGTTGATGTACCACATGACAGTAGTGTTGTCTGTTTGAATCAACACCTGCCCTGGGAGAAGTAAATCCTTGAAAGCCATCAATGCAAACTGGACTGCTAACATTTCCTTCAAGTTGATATGTAAATGTTGAAGTCTGGCAGGCCACGTGTCTTGAACCCATTTTCCATTGAGGTGTGCTCCCCAAGCCTTGTCCGAGGCATCCGTCGTTAAAATCTGACTCGCCTATGGTCGGGTCACAGAGAGTCCCTTGTTTAGGTGACATTCCTGAGCCCACCACAAAAATTCCCTTTGAATGCAAGGTATTATCTGAATGACAGTGTCCATATCTTGGCAGTGTTGTGTCCATACATTTTTGAGATACCATTGTAGCTTCCTCATATGCAGTTTGGCATTGGGAAGCACCAGAATACAAGATGCCATGAACCCCAAGGCTTGAAGGACTGTCCTTGCAGTCAGCCTGGACCGTAGAGACAATTGATGGAAGTAAAGTGAAAGATTCTTTTGCTTGTCCGGGGTCAAAAAGGCCATCTGGGAAGCTGTATTCAGTCTCACACCCAGAAAGCACATTTCCTGAGAGGGTACTAGACTGGACTTTGTTTCGTTCATAGAATACCCTAGGCACCTTAACACTGTCATAACATACTGTAGATGGTGAAGAAGCTCGTGCTTGTCTTGAGCAAGAATCAGGCAATCGTCCAAATAAGGATAAATTTGTATTCCTCTTAACCTGAAGAAGGCTATCACTGGAGCCAGAACTTTTGTGAATACCCTGGGCAGTAGATAAGCCAAAGGGCAATGCAGAGAACTGATAATGTAAAGTCCCAGCCAAACGCAGGAATCTCCTGCAACTGGGCCTGATAGGAACATGAAGATAAGCCTCTTTGAGATCCAGAGTTACCATCCAGTGATCTTTGCCCAACAGAGGCAGAAGTTGTTGCAACGTCAACATTTTGAATTTTGGAATGTCCAGATATGTGTTGAGGATAGATAAATCCAAAATTGGCCTCCAAGTGTTTCCTTTCTTTGGTACAAGAAATAGGCGAGAGTAAAATCAGAGGCCCACTTCTGACAGAGGGACCTGCTGTATAGCCCCCATTTGAAGAAGTAAAGAAATCTGTTTGTGAGCCTCTACCCTTTGCTGAGGAGGAACGTCTGGCATGCCTTTGAAAGGAGGCCATGTGTGGAAATAAAACTTGTAGCCTTGGTCTATAATGTCCAACACCCATTTGTCCTGGGTGACTAGAAACCAATTTTGCTTGAAGAGTGCCAACTTTCCTCCCAAAGGAGCTGCCAGACCGGAAGGATCTGGCAGGTGGAAATGCAGGTCATTGGGCCTGTTTACGAAAGGACTGGCCCCTGCCCTCACCTGTAGATTGTGCTGGTGAACTCCACGGTCTAGACTTGAAAGAACTCTGAGCTCTGCCCCTACCATGTCTAGATCTACCCCTAGACTGTGAATCAGAAGAAGGGTAAGTCCAACCCTTAGCAGGCCAGTTCCTGCTAAACTTAGGGGGCTGCACCTGCAAAAAATCTTTAACAGTCTGCATAGACTTAGCCTTGTCTTCCATTTTCTTCAAGACAGACTCCACAGGAGAACCAAACAAAACTTCAGACTGCAAAGGAGCATCTAAAATCCTAGCTTTAACATGCTCTGACAAATTCTGATCCTTAAGCCAGGCGTGCCTGCGAATAACTGAACCAGTGGCAGCCACCCTGGAAGAAGCCTGTAAAGCATCAAAACCACACTGCAAAGCATGCTTACCCACCTGATCAGAGGCATGTACCAAATCCTGTAATTCCTTACACTCTATGCCCTCTGCCAAAGCATCCACTTTAGATTTTAACTGAGTAAGGAGAAAATCTGGTACTTTAACATATGAAACTGGCAATTCAAAGCCCTCATTGCTAAAGTGGAAGAAGTATACACTTTCTTACCCCACCTATCCAAAGCTCTAGCATCCTTATCCATAGGAACTGGATTCTTTACAACAGAAGCCCTGACACCCTTAGGTCCCTGGCTAATAGTTTCTGGGTCGGCCCTAGGGCTCTTATACAGATATTTATGAGCCTCAGGAACCCTGTAATACCTATCCGGCTTAACTGGAGCAGGAGGCAAAGAGTCTGGATTAAGGGAAGCCTCAGAAAAAAACGTCTTGAACAACATCCAAAACAGGAGGTATAGCCAAAGGCCTATGCTGTGGTAAAAACAAAAATTCCCTAAGCCTCTTCCGGGAAATCCTGACCTTCCCATTTAAAATGCTCCCTCATAGAATGCAGGGTTTCTGAAAAAGAAAAATCCTCTGGAGGAGAAGCAGAAGGAGAGGAATCCTCTGCGTCTGAATCAGAATAAGGAGGAAAATCCTGAATGTCTTCAGCCGAAGACTCTGAGTAATCTGAAGCCTGTTCCAAACTTTCCATTTCTGGCTCCACCCTAGGCCTCTTATCAGGAGGGGGCATAGAACCCCTGATTAAAGTAATTAAATCTTCTGCCATTTTAAGCATGTGTTTTTTAGGCACAGAACCTGCAGAACTAGGACTGACACCTGTGGCAGGTAAGCCAGGCCTGCCTTTGGAAGGTACCTTAGAGACAGAAGGAAAAGGCCTAACCACCTTAGGCAAAGAAGGGAGAACAACCACCTGAGAGGCCCCCTCAGCCTGACCTGACTCCTGGGAGGCCACATCTTGCAAAACCAACGTCTCCCCCTGAGACTCAGTTGAAACCTCGGCCGGTTCAACCGAATCCACCGTAGTGTCTAAGGAACCGGCGTCCGGAACGGACGAGTCATCCTGCTTGGACTTCAAAGATTTATCTTTGCGCTTCTTCGCGGTAGCGGGCGTCGGAGGATCCGACGGCATATTGTAATTACACCGCTTACCGAAGACAAGCCTAGCACAATCTAACCTAGGTTTAATGGTGCGCTTATTAAATCTAGCACAAAAGCGACATCCTACTACGTCGTGCTCAGGTCCCAAACAAGGAATACAAAGAGAGTGGTAATCCCTATGCGGTATCTGTTTCCCACAAGAAATACAATTATTCACTTTTTCTGACATCCGGAAATAACTGAGGCAAGAAAAAACAAAATATTCTAACGGGGTACTTAGCCCAACTTGGTTCCGGTCTGAAACTCAGAATACGAAAATTTCAGAACGCCGAACGGCACTTGCAAACGCTGCTTCGGACCATGCGGCAAAAAAGACTGAGGAAATGATGTCGGTCATGCGCTTTAATACCTTGACGCTCTGACGTCAGATCTGAGCTCCCATGACCGACGTCAGCCTAATACTTTGGTATTCGGGCCGACCGAGGACAGCGGACTACCCATAAGTTATGACTGCAGCAATGTGAGATGAAGAACATCTGTACTATGTTCATCGTGTTTCACTGCTGCAGTCATTACACTTGGGTAGAATCCCACAGCTGAGTTTGGGTGGCTGGCTCTATAGAGGATTGGGTGTGGCTATGAGGCCCTGCAGCACTGCAGTGGCAAAGCCTGCTCTGGATCTAGAATAAAGAGGCAAATGGTAATGCTTGGTAAAGGTGTGCACTGAACTCCAAGTTGCAGCTTCCAAGATATCTTTGGTAGGTACACCTCTAAGGAAGGCAGTAGAGGTGGCAGTTGCCCTGGTGGAATGTGGTCTATTACTAGGTACAGGCTTCCCATTTTGTGTGTAGCAGAGCCGGATACAGTGTCCTATCCACTTTAAAATGGTCTGCTTTGTAACTGCCTTTCCCTGTGATCCTGCAGCATATGATACAAACAGCTCTTCAGATTTTCTGAAAGCTTTTGTTTTGTCCAAGTAGAAGCGCAATTGCCTGTGCATGTCCAAGGAATGTAGAAGTCTCTCCCCTTTATTTTGGGGATTTCGATAAAATGTTGGCAAGTGAACAGATTGGTTAAGAGCCACACTGGAAACCACCTTATGCATAAAGGAAGGGTTTGTTCTTAAAGAAACCCTGTCTTGGTGGAAAATGATAAAAGGCTCCACTGCCATTAGTGCCTGCAGTTCTGAGACTCTTCGTGCTGATGTTATTGCCAGAAGCAGGGCAGTTTTCCATGATATATATTTTAACTCTGCTGAATTGGCAGTTTCAAAAGGAGGCAAAGTGAGTTTTTCCAAAACGAAATTGAAGTCCCAAGTTGGTGTTGGCGCCCTCTCCCTCTGGGGTGGTCTTATGTTTTTAGCCCCTCTGAGGTACTGCGTGAATCTTAATGGAAGAGAAGGATAGTCCTTTGTCCAGGATCTCAGTCAAGTATTGTAGTATCTGAGGAATATTAGGGACCAGAGGATCATGGTTTTGAGCCTGGTTCCAGGCACAGAATCTCTTCCACTTTTCGGAATAAGACTTCCTGGTGCTAGGCCTCCTGGCCTCCAAAATGACATCCATAACAGCTTTAGAGAGAGAAGTTGTCTGTTTGGCTAATGAATCTGCCATGCAGCCAGGTTTAAGGTTTTGAGCTGACTGTGCAGTATCGGACTGTTTTGCGGAGTCAGAAGGTGTGGAATTTGAGGCAAAATCCAAGGTGGGCCTTGAGCTAAGTTCTTTAAGAGTGGGTACCAATGCTGGCGTGGCTAGTCTGGCGCAATCAGAATCATCTGTGGTTTGTCTAGTCTGGCTTTTAGGAGTACCTTTGAAAGGAGAGGCAGTGGTGGTAAGGCATAAATGCTTAGGCTTTTCCAGCTGAACGAAATAGCATCCACTTTCCATGCTTGTGTGTGATAAGTCCTTGTGCAGAATTTTTGTAGTTGGCAATTCAGTGGGGAGGCAAAGAGATCTAGGTCCGGACACCCCCATTTTTGCATTATCATGCTGAAAACTTGTGGATTTAATTTCCACTCGTGAGGATCCATGATGTTTCTGCTTAGGTCACCTGCCAGAGTATTTATCTTTCCTTGTGCTTGCAGATGAACTTGATAAGTTATAGCTGTGCTCCACAAGGTCATGGCTTGCCTGCATAGGGGGTAAGAATGAGTGCCCCCTTGCTTATGTACCACATCACTGTGGTGTTGTCTGTCCTTAATAATAACTGTCCTGGATGCAGAAGGTCCTTGAAAGCTGTTAGGGCATTTTGTACAGCCAACATCTCTTTTTGATTTATGTGAAGAGGCATTTGTTCTGTGGTCCATTTGCCCTGAATACATTTTCCTGCCATGTGTGCTCCCCAGACATAATCCGAGGCATCTGTTATAGTCTGCCTGGCTGTGGGAAGAGTGAAAGGCTTACCCTTGTTGAGGTGACATGCCTGTGCCCACCATCGAAACTCCTGTTGTAGGCAGGGAATTAGAGGTATTACTGTCTCCAAGCTGTGAGAATGTTGAGACCAAACACTTTTCAGGTACCATTGTAATTTCCTCATATGCAGTCTTGCATATGGAATTAGTAGAATGCAGGATGCCACGAATCCCAAGGCCTGCAGAATTTTTCTTGCAGGGAGTTGGGACTTTGTTGCCATCAATTGAAAATACTGAGTCAGTTGTCCTTGTTTGTCTGGCATGAGATAAGCCATCTGGGCCATTGTATTTAAGCTGGCACCCAGGAATATTATCTCTTGTGAGGGCACTAGTTTTGATTTCTTTTCGTTTACTGTATACCCTAGGTAACTTAATCTTTTTACGAACGCCAGATGTTGAAGAAGAATGCCCTTGCTCTCTGCTTGAATCAGGCAGTCGTCCAGATATGGATATATTTGAATTCCTTTTTGTCTGCAAAATGCAATTACTGGTGCCAGGCACTTGGTAAAGACCCTGGGCGCAGTAGATAAGCCAAAGGGCAGTGCAGAGAATTGGTAGTGCATTGAACCCGCTATGAATCAGAGGTATTTTCTGCAATTTTGTCTGATAGGGACATGCAGGTATGCCTCTTTGAGGTCCAAAGTAACAAGCCAAGCTTTCTTGCCCAACATGGGAAGGAGCTGTTGTGTCAGCATTTTGAATTTCGGAACATCCAGGTAAGTATTTAGAGTGGAAAGGTCTAGAATGGGTCTCCAGGCTTTGTCCTTTCAGGGTACCAGGAAGAGTCTTGAGTAAAATCCTTGTCCTTTTTCCTGCTGTGGTACTTTTTGAATAGCTGTCATGTCCATGAGAGCTGTAATTTGTTTTTGTGCCTCTGCCCATTGATTTTGTGGCAGGTCTGGCATTCCTTTTAGCTTTGGTAAAGTGTGAAAGTGGAACCTGTAACCTTGAGACACAGTATTCAGCACCCATTTGCCTTGTGTGATTGCTTGCCAGTTTTCAGAAAAAAAAAGTGCTAGTTTCCCCCCTAAAGGAGCTGCCAAAAGGTAAGAGTTTGGCATTGGAAGGGGGAAGTCATTGGGACCGTTTCCTGTAAGGTTGTGACTTATCCTCACCTTGTTTTGGGTTAGAAGCACCCCACTGTCGTGGTCTGTAAGAACCTTGTGGTTGAGATCTGCCTCTTGGGTGTCTGTATCTGCCTCTTTGTGGCCTGACACTGGAAAGGACCAATTCCTAGTAGGTCAATTTCTGCTAAATCATGGTGGCTGTACCTGTAAGAAATCTTTTACTGTTTGCATAGATTTTGCCTTGTCCTCCATTTTCTTTAATACCTCTTCTGCCTTAATACCAAATATATTATCTTGCTGCAAAGGAGCATCCAATAATTTTGCCTTAACATGATCTGGTAAACTTTGTTCTTTTAACCAAGCAAGCCTTCGAATCACAGATCCTGTAACTGCTGCTCTACAAGAAGCTTCCAATGAATCAAAACCACATTGCAAAGTATGATTTCCCACTTGTTCAGCTGCATGCAATAAATCCTGCATTTCCTTTAAGTCAGGCTGTTCTGCATTTATAATCATTTTCTGTTTTAATTGAGACAGTAAGTATTGTTGGTACTTAAGCATGTGAAACTGGCAATTCAGAGCTCTCACTGCTAAAGTTGCAGAGGTGTAAACTTTCTTCCCCCATCTGTCTAATGCTCTAGAGTCCCTATCCGAGGGAACTGGATTCTTAGCCATGGAAGCCTTAACCCCTTTGGGACCCTGGGAAATAGTTTCTGGGTCTGCAACGGAGTTTTTATAAAGAAATGTGTGAGAGTCAGGGACTCTGTAGTATCTGTCTGGCTTGACTGGAGCTGGGGGTAAAGAATCAGGGTTTAAACTAGATTCAGAGAACACATCATCCACAATGTCCAACACTGGCAGAAAAGCAAGAGGCCTGTGCTGAGACAGCAAAAGAAAGTCTCTGAGCCTTTTCTTGGATTCTGAGTAATCCTGGCCCTCCCAATGGAAATGCTCCCTCATAGTATGTAAAGTTTCCCCAAAAGAGTAATCCTCAGGAGGAGAGGCTGAAGGAATGGATTCTTCAGCATCAGAATCCTCATAGGGGGGGTAAAGAATATCCCTGGTCTGAAGAGGAATCAGAATATACAGAAACCTGGTCAGAGGAATCAGTCTGTATCCTGCCTAGGCCTTTTATCAGGAGGGGGATGGGAACCCCTGATCAGAGTAATCAAGTCTTCGGCCATCTTGAGCATCTGTTTTTTAGGCATGGAGGCCTGTCCAGGTGAATGATGTACTTGCTTCTTTGTCTTTAGTGTAGGCTTGGTCTTGGCTGTAGTTGTGATAGTAAGTTGAGTAGGCCTGAAAACACCCTCAGAAGCCGATGCCTGATCAGCGGCTCCGGACCCATCTGAGGGGTTAATCTCCGTTGGCCCAACACTTTGAGGCTCCAGAGGCCTAGGCACCTCCACGAGGGAGTCAGACGCGGCCTGTGATTCTGAGGTTGCGGGTGTCAGGGGCTGCGAAAGTGCCTCACTGAAAACCGGCGAACCGGCGACTGGCCTGGAAGAGGCTTCGTCAGTTTTGGGCCTCAGATGCCTTTCCTTATCTTTATCTTTGCGCTTTTTATGCATTCCGGTCATTGGTTGTTCCGACGGCATTGTGTAATTAAACCTTCGCCCAAAGTAATGACGAGCAAAATCAAACCGACATTTAATAGTGCGTTTGTTAAATCTAGCACAAAACTGACAACTAGTGACTTCGTGATCTGGGCCTAGGCATGGAATACAGTTAAGAATAAAAATCCTTATGAGGTATTTGCTTCCCATAAGAAATAAAATTATTAACTTTTTCTGACATCGGTCTGAGGCAAGAAAAATTTTCCCCAACGGGGTACTTGGTTTTATTGAAGACTTCGGTTCTGAAATCGAATTTGAAATCTCAGGAGTTGGCCGACCGGCACTTATGAACTGCTTTTGCTTTGGGCGCCGTGCAGCAAGAAAGACTGAAGAAAATGGCATCGGCTGCTTCTTATACACCCCTGGCACACTGACGTCAGGGAAGAGGAGACAGCAACCGGCGCCGGACCAAGACTTTGGAACTCAGGCCGACTGACGGAAGGATAACCCAAGTGTAATGACTGCAGCAGTGAAACACGATGAACATCAGCTTGGAGTAGAAACCCTGTCCCCTTTGCTCTATTGGCACAGGTTGAATAGCCCTGATACTGAGAAGAGAAAGTACTTGCTTTTGGGCCTCTGTCCACTGGTTTGGAGGAAGGTCTGGCAATCTGCTTGGGGATGGCAGAGAGTGGAAATAGAATCTGTATCCCTGGGATACAATGTTTAGGACCCATTTGTTCTGGGTAACATACTCCCAGTTTTTTGCATGCAGGGTGAGTTTTCTTCCTAGGGGTGCAAGTACTTGGGCATGGCTGGGAAGGGTTAAGGACAAGTCATTGTGAACTTTTTTCCACAATGGGTGGCTTACCACTCCCAGTTTTTGAGGGAACACTCCATTGTTTAGATTTGTGCATACCCTGAGACTGTAGTCTTTGCGGTCTGTTGCTCCTGGGTTTGGGCTGAGAAGGTCTGGAATGGACTGGAAAGGACCAATTTTTTGAAGGCCAATGCCTACTGAATCTAGGTGGCTGTACGTGTAAGAAATCTTTAACAGTTTGCATGGATTTAGCTTTTTCTTCCATCTTTTTAAGAAGTACTTCTGATTTAGAGCCAAACAGACAGTCTTGGTTTAATGGAGCATCAAGTAATTTTGCCCTGAAATGGTCTGCCAAGATTTGTTCCTTCAGCTAAGCATGCCTTCTCAGAACAGGCCCAGTGACAGCAGCCCTGCAAGATGCTTCTAAGGCATCAAAACCAGACTGCAAAGTTTACCAACTTGGTTTGCAGAATGCATTAAGTCCTGTAAGTCCTTACTTTCTGCACAATCAGGAATCAGCAACATTTTTTGTTTAATTAGGTCAATAATATGCCGCTGGTACTTCAACATGTGAAACTGGCAATTTAAAGCCCTGATGGCAAGAGTTCCAGATATATATACCTTCTTACCCCCATCTGTCATGAACCCTAGAATCCCTGTCCAAAGGGGTAGGGTTTTTGGTTGTAGAAGCCTTAATACCTTTAGGTCCCTGGGAAATGGTCTCTGGATTCGCAGTGGGATTTTTAAAGAGAAATTTCAGAGAGTCAGGTACTCTGTAGTATCTGTCAGGCTTTCTAGGAGCAGGTGGTAAAGTATCAGGGGTAAGGCTGGATTCTATGAAGACATCATCTACAATATCATGACAGGGGGAATAGCTAGAGGCCTATGCTGAGGCAAGTCTAAAAAATTCCCAGAGTCTCTTTTTGGACTGTGGGTAATCCTGGCATTCTCAGCGGAAATGCTCTCTTAGGGTATGCAAGGTTTCACCGAAAGAAAGGTCCTCTGGGGGGGAGGCTGAGGGAATTGACTCTCCTGCAGAGTCCTCATAGGTAGATAAGGGTATGTCCTGATAATCACAGGGGTCAGAGTCATCAGACTCATGGTCTGAAGAATCTGAAGGAAAATCAATTCTTTGTCTTTTAGAGGGGGAAGGCTGGCTTCCCCTAATTAAAAGTAAGGTCTTCAGCCATGCTAAGCATTTGTTTCTGTGGCATGGGAGCTTGAGAATGTGCTTTGGTAGTCTGTTTCCTAGGTGCAGTGCAAATTCTGGGCCTGAGAAATTTGGTAGATTTAGTCATTAACGAAGTAGTCTGTTTAATGCGAACATCGGAAGGTCTGAATACACCCACAGGAGCTGGTGCCTGCACAGTGGCTCCAGACATATCCAAGGTAGAGACATCCGCAGGTTCCATAGTCGAAGAAGCATCTTGTGGCATACCGGACTCCGAATGGGTCTCAGTAGAGACCTGCAAATCTATACAAGTGGGTAACAGGGTCTGCGAAAGTGCCTCACTGAGTACCGATGGACTGGCGACTAGCTTAACGGAAGCATCGTAGGCAGTTTTGGACCTATGCAGTCCGTCTTTATCTTTGCATTTTTTCAGAAGGTCGGTAGTAGACTGGCTTACAGACACCATTTCAGAATATGGAGAATGAGAGCAAAAGAATTTAGAGAGAAAAAAAGCCAGACGATGAATAGTTATGGCGTTGAACAAGGCACAAAACCGACAGTGAGGGATGTCGTGGTCTGGGCCTAAACAGGTGATGCAGTAAGAATGAAAATCTCTGTGAGGTATTTGCTTTCCACAGGCAAGACAATTGTTAACTTTTTCTGAGACTTAGCACTCCTGTTTTTGAAGCAAAGGAACTCCATTGCTTAGATCTCTGCATTCCCTGGGACTGCTGACTGAGGGGGGGTCTGCTTCCCCTAGGTCTTGTCTGAGCTGGTCTTGAGGGGGATGGAAAGGACCAGTGTTTGGAGGGGCAATGCCTACTGAACCTCGGAGGTTGTACCTATAAGAAGTCCTTAACTGTCTGCATAGATTTAGCTTTTTTCCCCCATCTTTTTAATACCTCTTCTGCCTTGGTGCCAAACAAATGATGTTTTGTCGTGATTTGGGCCTAAACAGGTGACGCAGTACGAATGGAAATCTTGGTGTGGTATTTGATTTCCACAGGCGAGACAATTGTTAACTTTTTCTAACATCGGTTAGAGCAAGAAGAAAGGATCACCAACAGGGTACTAAACATTGGAGAACTTCAACTTCGGAAATGAAAACTCAGGTAGCGGCTGACCAACACTCGTGCGAACTGCTTCTGGCTCCTTGGCAAGAAAGACTGATGTAATGGCGCTGGCTGCCTGACTTTATACCACTGACAACCTGACGCCAGTCCTAGAGCAACAGCAACCGACGCAGAAATACTAAGCCTCTGGTACTCGGGCCGACTGACGGCTACCCCTGGCAGGATAACCCAAGTTTGAGGACTGCAACAGTGAAACACGAAGAACATCTGTCTAGTGAAGTGACTTTCTTAGAGTCACACAGTAAACAAATGGAGGTAGAAGGAATCAAACTCGTACCCTTTGGTTAAAGAAGCAGCAAATTCTCTGCACTAACTGCCTGATGTATGAAGCAACTCATTAATTCGAGGAGCGCTTCCAAACTTTAGCTCGTCTCCTCTGCCACTAAGGTAGGACACACAGCTGTCCATGTGGAAACTAAAACCCAGTGGGATGAAAGAATGGTTTGATCTACTTTTCTACTGTTGGTGTTTACTTGCACAGTATAAAAAAAAATTGTAAAAACTTGGTTTTCATTATTTTCATGAGCCTTAGCTAGCACTAGTTAAGGAATTTGGAAAATATTGTATAAGTGTTGCTGAAACATTCCTCCCTGGAACAAAACTTCCCAAATGTTCAATTGACCTACTTGTAAGCTTCTGAAACTTGCTTTCAATGCTAAACATCAGCTTGGTTTTTATAAATTCCAAACAAAACCATACAGAATAAACTGCTAACCACAAAAAGATTCATTTTATACCACAAATTCTTGCAATGCAGGCCAATATTCCTGGTGCACAACTTACTGAAAAATAAAGTAGGACCACTAAAACATTGTGCCATTTCCCTTCTTGCTTTCACTTTTTTTTAACCAACCACATCAGAAGTCACACCCCAATGATGCAGCTAGGCACACTGAATGTGCTCAAGTGAGTCTTCTTCTGATCACTCATTATGACATACACCAGCCCAAAATACCTAGAAAATGTGACATCTGCAACATGTATGTACACACCATGCTCATTAATGGCAACGAAATGATGCATTACGGACTACAAAGGCAGCTGCAGATAATGACATGCACCATTCTTAGCTGTGTACAGGGAGACATCTGTACATTTTTTAAAAGCTAGGCATGCTTGTGTGCGTTTTGGGGGGAAACAAAGGCTTGAGTAGAAAGTAAGAACTTATAGGTATATATAGTTACAAAAATCCAGAAATGGGGTCACAGCACCTTACAGCTAATAGCAAATAATTAACCTTAACTTTCCAATTTTAAAATGCTCAATCTATATCTAGTAAATGAAGAGACATATCAAAAGGATGTTTTATCATATTAAATGACAAACATGAAAGTCAGGAGAGAGCTTCACCTACATAAGGCAGAAAATGTACACTGTAACGGTTACTTAGCATAGTGGAATAGAAATAATTTATTACACAATGATGCAAGGAGGCAAATGACATCCTTAAGTATGTGAAGACATGCATACATAGTCCACATCATACAAATGCACTGCTTTAGTCCACAAACTTACATCTGTTGCATGTACTGTTGAAATTGTACTCCTGATAAGCAAAATATATTTTACTAAAAATATATTTTTATAAAAAACTGTATCAAAACTACAGTAAAGACTTTTTTTGTTAAAGCATTACACAATAACATATTACAGTGGGCCTGACAAATAACAGTTTTTGATAATGAGCAAAATGGCTTTTCTAAATATAAAAAATATACAACTGTTTAAAATGCTAAGATACATGACAAAGCTTGCCTTTTCCCTCCATCTTCTGTTTGCTACTGGTGTTACTAACCTCTGTCCCAATCATTCTTACCTCCTGACTTTCCTACTGCAGCTCAGCCAAGCTTGAGAGAGGGATCAAAGTAGTGAATTGCAGATAATTGTACATCAGCCGCTACAGAATTTTTTGAGTACTTTTTTTTTCAATCTGCTCATATCTCCTATGACTGACCAAGGATATACAACATATTGCAGCACAGTATGTATGTATGCTTGCTCCTGTCTCGCACTTTCCAAAAGCTCATGATCAGATTGTACTGCAGGTCCCCAACAGAACTGCCAAGTCTCCTATGGCAGACCACCACAGTCATCCAACATCCTGCACTGCACCCTACGAGAAAGAAAAGTCACATCTTAACCTGAAACCATCTGGTACTCAGAAAGTGCAGTTGTGTACACTTACCATAAATGTAGATGTGAGTGTATTCACTGTTGCAGTCATCACATTTGGGTCATCTACTTGAAGTAGCCCTCAGTCGGCCTGATTAACAAAGTCTTGGGTCCTGCGTCAGTTGCTGCCCCTTCTTCTGGGACATCAGGTCATCAGGGGTATAAAACATGCAGCCGATGCCATCAGTTGTTCTTGCCCCAGATGTCAGGTGCCCCCCTAATGGGAAGTCATATGATCTATAAACATACAAGGTTAATAAATAGAATAAAGAACTTTCTCACTCCTCATGCCAAATTAACTATCGCTCGAACCCATCTCCTTTCCACCTTACTATATGCCTCTCCGATACTATCATTCCTCAACAAACGTGAGCTTAATAACCTCTCTACCACCTACCATCATATTGCCAGATTTGTAACAGGCACACCCTATCGTACCCACCACTGCCTCAACCTCAAGAAACTAGGCTGGCTGGAACTGCCCAATCTTCTTAAACTAAACCAACTCACCGAAGCATTCAAAATGATTAATCAACCAGAGAAAACCCCCTCGCTGAGCACAATCCTGACCCCCTACACCAACTTAAGTAGCCTTCGATCCTCAAACAGTACTCTGATACTTACCATCAAATCTAACAACAAGGTGATGCTCTTTTTGCTAACTCCATTGGAAAGCTATGGAATTCCCTTCCCAACAACCTTAGGCTCATGACCTCACTCAATCTATTCAAAACCAATCTCAGAGAATTTCTTAGGTCTCAATGGTTATGCCCATGTTCCAACCCTGACTAATCCCAATAGGTCTATCTGTACCTAATCTCTCTTCTGCCTCTCAAGCTTACCTAGTACTTTTCTATCGTCCACATGCATCTATATCATTTGATCATCTTATAAAATCCCTACCTAACTATCAGCTTGGATATTTAAAATGCTATTTATCCCTGTATTATTATATTAATGTAGTTTATTGTAGATAATTGTTTAGTGATACTACTGTTAAATTTGGGAGCTTTTCTCCCCGGGCCTCTATTGAAAAAGGACATGTATCCAGCTAGACTAGCCCGGTCAACAAATGTAAAATAAATAATAAAATAAATACATCTCCAACAAAAAAGCAAATACACCAAAAAGCTTTAGAGCATAGAAAAGGAGAGTAGAGGTATAGCCAAAAAAGGTAAGGAGGCTGGAGGGAGGGTAATCAGGACTGCAACAGTGAATACACTCTAACATCTACATTTACGGTAACCGTACACAAAGTACAGTTTTGTACCTACCATAAATGTAGATGTCCGATAGGAATGCATCTGCAGTCCTTACAAATGGGTTGTCCTGTCGTCAGGCAGCCCTTCGGTCGGCCGGATTCCAAAGTCTGGGTCTGGCTTCGGCTGGTGTCGCACTTCACCCGACGTCATAGCTGCAGTTCTTCGGGTATAAAGGCATCAGCCGACGCCATTTTCCTCAGTGTTTCTTGCCCCAGATGCCAGGTGCCCTCTAGGAAGGCTAAATTTGGATAAATGCAAATGTTTCCAAATAGTAGAAAGCAAACAAAAAATAAACATGTATGTACATATATACAAACAAATACACCATAATAGATTCCCCCAGCTAGCTACAAGATGGGCAAATACCCTAGGAGTACCACAGAGGGGAAGGAGGGTGGGTAATCCTAACTGCAGATGCATTCCTATCGGACATCTACATTTATGGTAGGTACAAAACTGTACTATGTCCATCAAGGATGCATCTGCAGTCCTTACAAATGGGTAGAATACCATAGCCAAACTGGGGGAGGAGGTGAAATAAAATTATGGTGTAGTTAAGATCCCTTGCAAAACAGCAGTGGCAAAACCTGCTCGGGATCTGGAGTATAAAGGTAAATTATAATGCTTGGCAAATGTATGCACGGAGGTCCAAGTAGCAGCCTCTAAAATGTCTTTGGTAGCCACTCCTCGTAGAAAAGCTGTGGTAGTGGCTGTAGCCCTTGTAGAATGAGGCCTGATGTTTTCTGGAGTTTTCTTTCCATGGTAGGAGTAACAAAATCTAATGCAATTTCCTATCCACTTAGAGATTGTCTGTTTTGAAATTGTTTTTCCTTCCATTCCTGTTGCATATGCTACCAGTAGCTGGTCAGTTTTCCTATTGCCCTTGGTCCTGTCCAGGTAGTAGCGTAATTGAGTATGCACATCCAAGGTATGCAACAGTCTTTCTCCCCTGTTCTGTGGGTTGGGGAAGAATGTAGGTAGGTGGATTGCCTGATTCAAGGATACTCTGGAGACCACCTTAGGCACAAAAGTAGGATTAGTTCTCATGGATACTCTATCTTGATGGAAGATCAGGAAGGGTTGCACTGCCATTAGTGCCTGTAGCTCAGATACCCTTCTTGCTGAAGTGATTGCCAGCAGGAAAGCAGTTTTCCATGATAAGTATTGTAATTCTGCTGTTGCTGCTGGTTCGAAAGGAGGAAGTGTCAATTTTTCTAGCACAAAGTTCAAGTCCCATGCTGGCAATGGTGGCTTCCTAGGTGGTTTTACATTTTTGATTCCACTCAGAAACTGCCTGAGCAGAGGATGTGAGAAGACTGGAGGATCCAAGTCGTATTCTGCTGAAATAGCTGATGCATGAATCTTAATGGAAGAATAGGACAGGCCTTTGTGGAAGAGCTCTGCCAAGTATTCCAGGATGTTGGCTATGTTTACTAGTGACACATTTTCTCCTTTTGCAGTACTCCAAATGAAATATATTTTCCATTTTGCTGAATAATTTTTTCTTGTTGAGGGTCTGCGAGCCTCCAAAATAATGTCTTTAACCCTTTGGGATAAATTTGGGTTATTTGTTCTTATGCAATGTTCCAGGCAGTCAGCTGCAGTGTTTTCAGGTTTGGATGCAGGGTGTTGTAGTTGTTCTGTGTTAACAGCAAGGGAACAAGGGGTAAAGGCCATATTTGTTCCCGAGACATGCTCCTCAGTAATGGGTACCAATGTTGCCTTGGCCAGTCTGGAGCTATCAGAATGATCCTCGGACGTTCCTCTTTGATCTTCAATAGCACCTTGTGCATCAAAGGAAGTGGTGGGAATGCATATGCTGTCAGGTTTTTCCAACTGAAAGATAGGGAGTCCACCTTCCAAGCAAGTGGGTGGTACGTCCTTGTGCAGAATTTCTTTAGTTGGTGATTGCGTGGGGATGCAAATAAGTCCATTTGTGGGAGCCCCCATTTTCTTGTAATGGTTTTGAAGATGTCCGGATGCAGCATCCATTCGTGGGCATCCGTGGTAGTTCTGCTTAGTATGTCTGCTAGAATGTTTTCTTTTCCTGGTACAAAAATTGCTTGTAACTGAATGTTGTAGCTCAGGGCCACATTCCAGAGTTCCATTGCCATCCGGCATAGAGGGTACGAATGTGTGCCTCCCTGTTTGTTGATGTACCACATTAACTGTGGTGTTGACTGTCCTTATCAGCAGTTGACCTTGTCGAAGAAATGGTCTGAATGCCTGAATTGCCAGTTTTACTGCCAGCATTTCCTTCTGATTTATGTGTAGGTGCAGCTGGTCTTGAGACCATGAACCTTGAATGCACTTGTCCAGCATGTGGGCCCCCCAACCGAGGTCTGAGGCGTCCGTTGTGATGGTTTGGCTTGGTTGAGTGTTGTGCAAAGGCAATCCTTTGTTTGATTGACAGGCCTGAGCCCAACATTGGAATTCTTGCTTCAGGCACTGAATTATTGGAATTTGGGTTTCTAGGCTGTGCTTGTGCTGAGACCATAAATTCCTTAGGTACCACTGTAACTTTCTCATATGCAGCCTGGCATGTGGAACCAATATTATGCAGGATGCCATAAAACCCAAGGCTTGAAGGACTTTTCTTGCTGTTAGATGGTTCTGCTTTGTTAATGCCAAGAAGTAGAGAGGGAGTTGCTCCTGTTTTTCTGCTGTTAGGAATGCCATTTGTTTCGTTGTGTCCAGCTCTGCACCCAAAAAGGTTATCCTTTGGGATGGTATCAGTCTTGACTTTTTTATATTGACTGTGTATCCCAGAGCTTGTAGTAGGTAAATGACCCTTTTCAAGTCTTCTGCTAGCTTGTTTTTGTTGTCCGCTTGTATCAGGCAGTCATCCAGGTAAGGGTAGATTTGGATTCCCTGAAGCCTGCAATGAGCAATTACTGATGCCAGGCATTTCGTGAACACTCTGGGCGCAGTAGATAAGCCAAAGGGCAATGCTGAGAATTGATAATGCTCTGATCCTGCAAGAAATCTGAGGTATCTTCTGCATTTTGGTCGTATGGGGACGTGCAGGTATGCCTCCTTGAGATCTAGAGTTACCAGCCATGACTCCTTGCCCAGCATGGGAAGAAGCTGCTGTAGGGTCAGCATTTTGAATTTTGGAACAATGAGGAATGTGTTTAAAGCGGACAGGTCGAGAATAGGTCTCCGTTTGCTTTCTTTTCTTGGTACCAGGAAGAGCCTGGAGTAAAATCCCTGTCCTTGCTCCATAGATGGTACCTTTTCCACAGCTCTCATCCTTAATAATTGAGTTATTTGTTTTAGAGCTTCTGCCTTTTGATTTGGAGGTAGGTTTGGCATTCCTCTCTTCCCTGGTAGAGTATGGAAGTGAAACCTGTAACCTTGGTCTATTGTCTGCAAAATCCACTTGTCTCTTGTGATGTAATGCCAGTTTACTGAAAATAAAGCTAGCTTTCCGCCCAAGGGTGCTTCTAGTTGTTCCCTGGTAGGCGGTGCTAGAGCCAAGTCACTGTGATTGTCCTGTAGTGGTGGTGGTGGCTGTGTCTGTGGCTGCACCTTGCTGGTTGTTACCCTGCCACTGGCGTCCCCTGTAGGCACCCCTGGATTGGCTTCTGCCTCTTGAACGCCTATTCCTGTCTCTCTGAGCTCTGGAGGAGTCTGGAAAGGACCAATTCTTGGAGGGCCAATTCCTGCTAAACCTTGGAGGTTGGACCTGTAAGAAATCTTTCACTGTTTGGACAGATTTTGCCTTCTCTTCCATCTTCTTCAGCACCGGCTGTGCAGGAGAGCCAAACAAATTGATCTTGTCCATGGGAGCATCTAGTAGTTTTGATTTGACATGGTCTGGTAAGGCCTGCTCTTTTAACCACGCATGCCTTCTGATAACTGTGCCAGTCATGGCTGATCTAAAGGAAGCCTCCAGTGCATCATAGCCGCATTTTAAGGAATGGTTACTGACTTGCTGAATGTTATGTACCATTTCCTGAACAGATTTTTTGTCTAATGGTTCATCCGAGGACAGTTTTTGGTTAACTGGTCTAGCATAAATTCTTGATACTGGATCATGTGGAATTGACAGTTCAAGGCCCTAGCTGAAAGAGTAGCAGAAGTGTAAACTTTTTTACCCCATCTCTCGAAGGACCTGGATTCCCTTTCAGAGGGAGGGTTTTGCAGAGGTAGTTGCTACAGCCTTAGGACCCTGGGAGATAGT